>NC_090288.1:48122672-48275172 GCF_037392515.1 Haliotis asinina | reverse complement strand
TCAATGCAGCTCCTTTTCTTTTCACTGTGTGGTACTTGATTACCATCATTCTGTCTAAGTTCAGTTTGTAGGTTCTGAACTTCATGAATTTCCAGTTTCCATAACTGTTCTTCAATTGTCCTTGCTTCACTTTGGTCCAGACTTTCCGTGTGACGTAAAACCCGTGTATGATTGATCAGTCTGACAATGGCACAAACAAACTCTGGGTCGTGTATTATCTCAAGATATTTCTCAGAAAGATCATGAGGACATGCTTTCAATTTCATTTCCTCGGCGACAACTTCATGGACTAAAGATGACAGCATCTTCAGCTGATAGTGTGCCGGTAGCATGTTTATGTGAGTTTGCGGATCCCTGTTCAAATATGGAAATCCCTTATCAAATCCCAGAAAATACTGCAAATCAAGGGACTGAACTCGTTCTGAGAAAGAGTCATTATCAATGAAGACCAGCTGGCGGGAGTCTGTTAGTCTCCATTTAGCATCTGGTAGATACAATGTTGGTACATTTAATGTGGGTGAATTGGCCTTATTTTCATTTTTGATAAATTCAAACATTTTGTTAATAGCCTTTACCGCTGTAAACAGATCTTTGTCTTTCAGTGATTGTGTCTTTTTGTACAGTTTCTCCAGCACTCGTGCATACAGGTTAGCATGTGCCTTCTTTGAGGCACCAAGACTCAGGAGAACTTGATCAAATTCTCTTAATGAGTATGGCATTGCATATACATAGTCTTCCACTATATCAGCGGAGTGAATGTACATGACAACTTCTGATGCCAGCACCATACATTTCTCTTCTGGAAGATAGACTGTGCAAAAGTTTTGAAGCTGGTGCTTCATGCATTCCTTTACTCCTTCCTCTTTCAGGTGTTTGTAAACTGATTTCATGACACTCTCCATTTTATGGCATAACTTGGAAACAGAATTCTGGTCCTGAAGTTTTTTGAAAGAGCTGCATATGTTTTGCAAATGACTTGTTACATCTGAACTACTTGGTATTGCTCTAATGCCAAGTTCAGAGAAATGATCTGCCTGTGGTATCAAATCCCATGGGCATGCATTCTTGTGGAACATTGAACAGCTTGTCCAAATGCAGTGGCAATTCTTAGGATGGAGTGATTCGCAGTAGGCAACTAGCTGTTTGCCTCCGTGCAGCTGAGGGTGTATATCTGTTAACTTTTGTTCAACAGTATGAGGTAACACAAACTTTATCTTTCCAATTTGTGGCAGATGTCCTTGAAATTCCCCATGATGCTTAGCTAAGTATGATGACAGCACTTTAGACTTGTTGCTAACGTCTTCAGTAATACCTGTGCTACCAAGGGATTCAACTTTTCTTGCAAAGTTTAGATACAGTTCAGTACTAACATCTTTTGTCAAACCAGCAATTTCCAAAAAGGTTTTCCATTCCTCTTCATCATATGGTGATGGTGGAAACTCAGACGTGCTGCACATATGTTTGAAGATCTCTTCATGAGGACTATAAAACTTGTTTGCACACTGACGTATGCCCTCCCCTGTTTCAATAAATCTTAACTTTCTCAACTCATCTTCCATTGGTTTTTGTAAACCGCCAAGTTCTTCCATGTTAACCAATATGACATCACGTATGAATTCCAAATGTCGAAGTTGTGCTGAACTCGGCATACATTCAAAGTTTGGAAGGATGATTTGAACATACAAATCTTCTCGTGTCAGTGTCTTTATGTGCAGTTTCTCATAAATGCCTCTGCTTTGAACATGCTTCTTGATCAATGCTTTACAAGAGGTCCTGATCAATGCACTGAAACCATCAGATGGTACATGATCACAGTATTCTACAGCTAACACATCATTGTCATCTTGTAAGGCAACTTGCTGTCCACACATGGACTGATGGAATGGAAGTTTCCGAAGTAATTGTAGCGCAGGCTGTTCACAAATTAGGTCACTGAGCTTTTTAATGTTTACACTGAAATATTCCAAAACAGCTAAGCTGTCTTCTGCAGTAATTTTAAGAGCATCACTGAAATCAATCCCTGATAACAATTTCAGTATTTCATCCGGATGCTCCATTTTGGCAGCTACAGATGAGGTTACTTTCATGATATTTTGGCAAAACGTAGAAAACTCATGAAAGAAGTCTCTCTCAAGGACTGGAACTTTCATGTTTTTCAAAACAGTTGCACATTTATCATCTAACGCTGGATTAAAAATTACACACTTGCCTTTGCTTATCGGATATAGAAAAGGAATGTTCTTCCCTTGCTCTTCAATTCTAACAGGTAACAGTGACCAGCCTTCAAGTTCAGCTAAAAATGTCTGTGTGTCAAACGTCTCTTTATCCTCGACACTGCACATTTGCTGCGACAAACAATCCCAAAACTGATAGATCCATTTCTTGGTTGGAAGATCTTCTGAGTCCTCCCATGGAACTGGTTTGCCAGTGTACAAAACATCTCGAGAAAATGTCTTTTCAGTCAAACATGCCAATGAAGCTACATCAAGATCTTTTATACAGTCTGATTCTTTAAGGTATTTTTGAAACCCGCAACGTATTCTTCTGTCCAGCACCTCATCAGGTGTTCTACAAAATAGATCAGTGTACATCGTCACAAACAATGATTTGTCAGCATCAAAACAATGCAGTTGCTGTGATTCAGTCAACGCAAGTGGCAAAGATTGCAGTTCGGAACCAAATGTAGTGTGCATTTCACAGAATTTGGTCAATAATTGTAGTGATTTCACACTCTTCAATGATGTGTCTTCTAATTCCCGTGGTAGAGATTCAAGATTACAGCTATTTTTTGTTTCAGCTGAATGGGATTTCAGGAAGTGCATAACACTTTCTGGTGTGACGAGGTCCAGCTCACTTTCAGAGCAAATGTCTTTCATATTTTTATAAATCCTGCATGGAACATCTATGATAGTCATGTTCAAGTCTTTTAGGATCTCGGTTAGCTGCCATGCTCTCTCATTTTCCTGCTTGAACTGAGGCATCTGTGGATATAGCACAGTCAAATCCTTTCCTCTGTCAGTGTCGGATTGTGAGACCAGATCGGTTTGGGTAAAAAAACCTTCCAGTACATTAAAATAGCCTTTACCTCTTGCAGCTGAAACCCAGAAAACCTTAGAGGCCATATCTTCTTTTTTCAGATTTTCATTCTTGCAGAAATCTGAAAACATTCCATTTTCAGGTTTCACAATTCCAAAGATTGTTCTTTTGTTTAAAAATACATCTTCATAGAAAGAAGTAACAACATCATTCCAAACTCCAGTGGTTTCTGAGGACCATTCTGGAAAGAAACTGTAATAATGATTGAGACTGTCATATTGACATCTTAGTGATTTTCCCTCGAATATTCCAGTTCTCTTCTTCAGTGACTGCACAGCCATGATATAGGCTGGAATTATGATTGCATCAACTACATGACGATTCCAGATTGACCGGTAGTCTTTATCCCCATGCCAAAGGTTTCTCCTTGCTTCGTGATCCAATGCAAAGCGACCATTGACATGCACAGGCAACCCTGTAGTGATAGGCAGGGGCAGGGTGCAAAATGCTTTCCCCATGATAGGTTGCACACTTTTCCCTCCAGCAGCTATTTGTACTGCAACACCACCTTGTGGTAATAGACAAATGTTCCCATTCTCCCAGGCTTCGTTTACAGGTTCTGGAATAGGTTTTTCTTTAGAAAATCCAGAATGGTGAAACACAACCCAATCTTGATGTCTTCCTTCTGAATCCTCAACACTGAGAGCCAATTCAGCTTCCAAAGAAGAAACAGCATCAAGGCCAATTCCAGCAGAAGGGTCTCTTATCTTTGCTGTCTGTTTCCTCAAGTGAGAAAGAAATCCCTCATGTGCAGACATATCTGCTGCACTCATTGTTGCTGTAACACTGTATTCTTCTTTGAAACTACCATCTGTGTTGACACTGGCAACAGAAATTTTCTTAACACTATAAAGGAATAAAAGAGAGTCAAACATATCATTCTTGAATTCCCGTAAAAGTTTATTGACCTCATTTGTAGTGACTTCTTTCTTGGCGATCTCTGATGTTTTTGCCATTTTACGTGTCCTCAAAGGGAATCTAAACAGTGTTCCTTTTGGGTCAGTTTTGACTATGTCTTCTAGATATCCAGAGAAGCTGTCTGAATAAGTGGCTCTAAGTCTGTCCAGCTGTGATATTTTCATTCCAGTTTTTCCGGCTTCTACATACTGCATATGAGGGTCGAGGGCACATATGGATTTTTCCATCTCAGGGCCAACAGTGATGAAAGTGGGAACATCAGTCAGATGATAAACAGCATTAAACCCAACACCATACTGTCCAGTCTTTACAGCATCCTCGCTCTTGCTTCCAACACCTAAGTTCTGAATACCTTCAAGGTCATCTTCCGTAAAATAACTGTCATTGTAGACACACAGTGCTGGTCCTTGCAGTGAAGCCCATTCATCAGAGAAGATCTTTTCTTTAGGCAGTTGTCTGAAATCCTTCACAAACATGAGTTCCGTTGCTCCTGCATCATCAGCATTCTGCAGCAGCTCTTTCATGATTGAAGAGTCACGTGGGTATACACTCAGAATTCTTTTCAATCGAGTCGTTAGTTTTTCTTTTTGACCAAATGGGGAGGAAAAGTGAGATATGTGTGCTTTCAGATGAACAGCACGCTTTCCCTTCACACCTAACAGCTTGGCTGCCTCATGATGTACACATGCATGCACAAACTTCATGGTTTCATTGTTATCAGCAAATTCATAATCATCAAAGCAAAGTGAAGTTGCTTTTGATAGAAACCTGTCACAATTTGGAAGTGAAACATCAAACCTTTCTTCACCAAAACATGACTTGTCAAACTCTGAAAGATACTGAGTAGTCCTTCCGAACCATTTTAACTGATCTTCTGAAAGTTCTTTTGAACCTGCATCTCTTGAGATTTCCTGCATAACAAGTAGCAGGTCAGATACCTCAAATTTGTCTTTAACCCCAATGCTCTGCAAAAGATTCTTATTCTCAGCTATTATTACATCCACTTGATACAGATAGGGTGATAAATCAGCTGGCAGATGAAAAGCAACATGCTTTGGTTCAATCATCTGTTTTCCTACCAGCACAGTTTCTTGATGTTGTAAACGTTGCCGTATCATCTCGACTTGGGCATCACCTTCCCCACACTTATAGTTCAGAAATTTATAGATGTCTTTGCACAATTTGCTAAGTTCATAGGAAGGGGAATCATCAGTCAGTGCATTTATAGATTTGGAAACAAGGAGCAGTTGTTCTGAGACTACATCCAGGTCAACATCTGCCGTTCCTTTTACACCAAGCCAAGACAAAACATCCATGTCCACTCTCACATAAGGGTAAAAATGGTCAGCCAAAATTAACTTTGAAGAAGCCACTAAGCTCGAAACACTGTCCATATAAAGTTCAGTTGGACGTGCAAATGGGTTTCCTTCTATGTCATCTGCTTTCCACGTTAAAGGCCATGATGAGGGGCGTTTCTGAACAGGTAGGAAGGAGATGTCTTGTAATTCAGATTGTATTGCTTTAGGACAAGTGACATAATGTTTCGCCCCATGATGAATCTCACTGCCAAGATACTTTAAGATCTGACCACTTCTCTCATGAGCTGTTTTAGAATTCTGTTTTTCTAGCTTCCCTACTGATGAGGCTCGCTCAACAAGGAGTTCCCATGGGAGTTCATCTTGGATCATTCCATGCTCACATAAAATTTCTACTACCCTCTGGTCACAAAATTTGATTCTGCAAATGCTAAATCCTCTTGGGAAGCGCTCATCGTCTTCAGAAAACATTCTTGCACATTGCTTATATGGATGAATCAGTTCACATGGCATTTTCAGAGTACCTGAAGGCTCTGTAGGAATACATCTGGATGATCTTATTAGGTCTTCAACACCTTCATTCTGATATTTCAGCGCGAACAATACCAAACTATCTCTCTCTGTTGTTGACCAGTAACTGTCATGCATGTTTGGGAAGAATATTGTCTTGAAAAACTCTAATGTTGTGATGAGCCTTGAAGTAACACGAGACTGCAGTCTAGAAAGACAAAACTGTTCGAAGAGTTTTAGTGGAAGGTCTACCATTTTTCTATTTGTGGACCTTAGAAAGTGAGATGTTGCTTTGAAGGCAATCATTCCAATATCATCATTCCAACGAAGTTTTGGTTCAAGAATAAACATTCCTTTAAATGGCAACCATTCAAGCGTACCATTGTTATCATGTGGAAACACACAATGTGTCTCATCTATAATCAGCTCATAGAAACTTTGTACCATAGAGTCATGTGTACCATGAGGCGTGATAGGCCACAAATCATAATACTGAATATTGCTTGAAGGGTCTGTGATCTCAAGTTGTTCCAGTCCTGCTATGTAGGCTCTACATGTAGCATCATTAAATAGAGCCGTGTTCCACTCAGCCTCAGTGTTCATCTTGTCATCTTCGATTTGCGTACACAACTGTTTTCTGTCTGTTGTCAGAGCAAATGGTGCATTGATATGCACTGGAAATGGAATGTGCACTGGCAAAGGTAAAAAGCAAAAGAAATGTCCTTCTCTATAAAATCCTGCTGGACATGTGGACATATCGTAGATATGTCTTCCACCTTCCAAAGTCAGAGGAATTGCAACAGCTGCTATTGGAAGTAGTCCTTTCAACTTTCCAGACAGTGCAAACTGCTTAGATTCTTTTTGACCAGTTACCCAGGTAATGACCCACGACTGGGTGGTCACACCAGGATTCAAGGTTTGTGTTCTTGTCATGTCTGTGTCACAAATTTCAAGCTGGACATCACTTTTTTCAGTTATTTTGAGAGACTCTCCTGAGTGAGCATTCCATTCCTGAGTTGCATATGACAACACAGTACGTCCATTGAGAAGAGAATTTGGAGGTGACAGGATTCTTTGGCCTGTCATTGCTTTTGCCACATGGATGAGAAGTTCTGGCATATTTGGGTCTCCATTGCGTGGTAAATAGAAGAACTTTACTGATGACACATGCTGTGTGAAAAGGGTAATATTTCCACATCCTTCTGCAAATTTCCGGAAAAATGTCTCCATCTCATGTCTTGAGTAGGACAAATCTTTAATTTCACTTGTAGCAGCCTGTTCTGGTGTCCTCAAAGGGAATCTGAAAAGTGTCCCATGACATATGGTGTCACGCTTTCCCTCTTTCATTACTTGACAACCAAATATTCCCTCAAATGGTTTTAATTGTCCCTTCATATTTCTCATCATCCTCTGATTTTTCACACTTTTGAGGTTTGCCTTCAGTCCAGGTTTCCCTAGGTATGATTTGTGAGGGTCAAATATCACCAAAGTATTTTCACTAATGAAGCTTGGAACATCAGTTAGGTTGTAAACAGAACTGAATCCTAAACCAAACTTTCCCACTTTTGTTGTGTCTTCTTCTTTAGTAGCTCCGCTCAGTTTCCTTAAATTGTTAAAGTCGCTCCGTGTAAAACTTGCATTATTGTAGGCCCAGAGGGCTGGACCTTGCAAATCAGCCATGTTCTCATTCATAAGGAAAGTTCTTGCATTCAGATTCTGCCTCTCATCATACATGAAACAAACTTCTGTAGCACTGGCATCATCTGCATTTTGGATCAACTCCTTTGGGACAGAAAAACCATCCGTGTAGTCACGGAGAATGTTTTTCAATCGTCTTGTCAATGGCTCCGACTGATGATACTCCATATCAAAGTCTTCAGTGTCATCCATTACACGTTCAGTCAGGGTATAGACTCCCACCAATTGTGCAGTCCGCTCTGATATTCTGGAGTGAACATAAAATATTTCCTCTTCTTCATCCTCCGCAGTGTCATGTGACATCTGATCCTGCAGCCAGTCTGCATTACAGTAGGTACACTGTTCTGCTGGCAACAAGAGAAGAAAATCCTCGGATGCCTGGTGTACTGGCACCAACACATCATATCTTTGAGCATGCTCTTGCAGTTCATTCAGTATTTGAAGAACCAGGTTTAAGTCTTGTCGCACATCCGTTGGTTTTTTAAAGTTTGAAAACCTGAATTCGTCATGCTTTTGTTTTATTTCTTCCAGGACAGTGGTCAACATGTCAGGAGTTTGTCTCTGATGGCAGCCACAGTCACTTAGCAATGAACGCCAGTCATACAACAAAGATGGCAGTTGGTATCTGTATGGCTTCAGGTCCAGGTCAGTTTCAGATCTTTCTATATACACTGACCGTGGATACTGGAAACCTTCTTCTATTCCCACCCACACAGATCTTGTTGACTGCATCTGGTGGTTTTTTTCTGCAATTGATATATTTGGAGAATTCAAGAAGCTGTAAATGTCCTTAAGTAACTCCATACATAGATTACATTCTCTACTGTCATAAGATATCCCAAGATTATGAAGATGATCCATCACTGAACGAACAGGTGGAACTCTACAAAGTCCCAAAATTCTTTCAACAGCCTCTGTCATTTCCTTTGCAACTGGACTAACAGATCCAATGATAGATGAGTATCTTGAACTAAAAACTTCTCCTGATGATGAGATAGAGGGTCCTGATTCTCCATTCCACGTCAGAGACATGGGGTATCTGGATATTTTTTTCTGCAAGCACGGAACGCATTTATGATGCTGAAGATCAGATAGTTTCATTGGGTCCATTCTGTCTATGTTCCTCTTCAGGAAAGTGATGAATGCTGTTACTTTCATCTCTGCTTCAGAATCCATTCCTCTATTAACAAGCTCCTCGATTCTCTTTGCTGATGTTCTAACATCACTTTCTGAGATCTCGTTTACAGTTTTAAGGCCAATTACTTGTAAACCTTTTCTAAGCCTGTCTGTTCGTGTATGCCTCTCTGCTGGGAATTTGTCCTCTTCAAGGAAAAAGGCTGTCAGGAATGGATCATCTTGGCTGAACAGATCACAAGCTGTCAGACCAGAAGATCCTCCACTGGATGAAAGGAATTGTAGTGCCGAGACAATCTGCCTTGTTTCCTTCACAACAGGCATGTGTTTATGCATCAGAAACTCCATAAACTCTACCTTTTGTGTTTCTGTATATTGCAAGCTCCCGTGATGCATCATTTGAAGGATTTGTTGGCAAACATGAAGAAACGGGGTTGCAGTTGCTCCGAGTTTCAGTGCCAGGTCTTTGACTTCAGCACATGAACACTGAATGCACCTCTGAGGGTAGGGTACTGGTATTTGTTCATCTGGGGCAAGAGTACACAAGGTGTCCACTGAGCAATTGCTGTTGTCCGTAGCAGTAAATAGCTCTAACTTCCTCAACACAGCTTTAGTTCCATCGTTCAACTGGCAGGAGCTCATATATGTCACCAAAGCAGACCTTTCCTCTTGGGAGCATTTAGAGTTGAACAGTTGTACAACTGTGTTGTGTTTTCTGGTGTACACTGTCTCTAATGCTCTCACAACACCAACTGGTGTCGAATACTGAATAATTGTGCCAAGAACATGAGGATTGTTGAGAACAAAATCAGGGACATACATCAAATGTATAATGCCTAGTTTCTGCAGTGATGCACCTACATTCTGTGGGAGGGACTCTGAATGCCTTATGGACTGAGCTATGAAGACCTCATCAATGAGGAGTAGTTTTCCTCTACCGGTAACATCAATATCTGGCATGATGGGAAATCCACTGAAATGTGTTTCAACATCAATTCCATGGGCTGTAACATAAGTCCACACTTGCCTAAGCCAGTTGACATCCAGGGATTGAAAAGGTAGTTCAGCATTTCCTTCTGGAAAATGCCTCAACAAACAGTCCATGAGCAGAATGGGGAAGGCAGCAGGCGACATTACAAAAAGACCTTGCCATCCTGAAAAGAAAGAATTCAGTCAAATTAGATCAATGTTATCGCAACTGAATATTATTGATTCTAGTACTACCAACACAGGTGTATTTGTTCTGGTAGCTTGTCTGAGAATTGCAATACCAGGGGATAAACTGGTTTATCTCGTAATTTATGTAATGGTTTTACAAAAGGGCATAACTGCTGGGTAATGGAACAGCTTTAGAAGCTGACCCACTTGCCATGTGAGAGTGACTTGTTCAACTATACTAAATTTAGTTCAAATTTACTGACAGTTTCAGCTAGGAATTACTATGTGTTTAATAATATCAATGTACATAATTTTTACAAAATTCAGAAACATTATTAAGTTCGTATTCGAATTTCACAATTGTTTTTGTTGGACCTTCAAACAATTACTTTAGAGTTATTAGAAATCTTGTTTCGTGAAGTAATTATGAGACATATAACCTTTTATGGATTTCAGTGTTTGAACAGATGTTTGATGTCATGTGTCAACCAAGTCAGTGAGCCTGACCTCCCAATTCCGTTAGACACCTCATACGACAAGCATGGGTTACTGAAGACAAATTCCAACCTGGATCTTCACGGGTCAGCAGTGTAAGATGTTGCATTTGGGAACGTGCAAAAGTGCAAAGGTTAAACTAGAAACTTTTGAGAAGAGCCGAATAAACATATTGAGTCCCTCTATCAACAAGAAACATACCAAGCATTTATGTTTGATACAATGTTAACGCATTTGTTGGATTCAGCTTCATTTGTGGTTTCTGAGGACATAATGTTGTAAGGAAACGCAAAAAGAGGATCGAGACGTCAAAACAATGTCAAACTTTGTACAACACAAAATTATACTATACCCAAAAAGAAACGCATATGCGAGTTGCATTTTAAAAATCTGTTAATTACCTGTTGTGTTCAAACAATCGTCAAGATATTTAACAAGAGCGTTGAAAATATGATTTTACGCAGTTGCACACGTAAAAATCGATTTAACCTGAAAATGTCGCTTGGTGAAGTTTCTTACAAGGATTAGAAAGGCATCGGTACAACGAAACAGAAATCACCTTCCTGTTGAAATTGTGCAGCAAAGAGCATTTATACTTTGGCAATAAAAACCCAGATAACTTTCAGAAATTGAGTTTCAAGGTCAAATCACTACGTCACGTCTTGACTTTTCGACACGGAACTTCGCCATCGAAAGAATGCATGCTGGAGAATACCAATATTCTGTTGCCATTTGCATGAATATTAGTGTAAGCAAGATATCATGATTTGCAGCTCGTTGCATCCTAGCAACAGGTAAAACAGATGACCGTCCCCGTACAGGCAGACGAGTTACCACTGCAGCCCAAGATAGGTACATCCGAGTACACTTGTGTGAACCAGGAACTTAGACGTCGGGTTCGTACTACTTCGTCACCACCGCACTCAACGTTTCTGTTATTTAAAAGTATCCACTTGGTTGTATACACAGTAGGTCCTTCTAAACTGGTGTTAACTTCATGCACTAAAGTCTTTTTGTGGACGAGTTATATCTGTTTGCAGATGCAACATTTTCGCAAAAGATTTCTCGTCTATGCGTTTCTTTTTTGGACAGTATCCTTCGAAACTTCGGGGATAATGTTTGCACAGTGACACATGTGGATGTCTCCAAGAGCAATATTGCTGAGTTTGGCCTGAGTGTCCTTACGTCTGCCACCAGAAACATGTATTCCAGTCGTTTTGAGTTGGACTGTTGACCTCATGAATTTCTTGGTCGCTTCCGTTTGCTATTGTATTAGTTAGATGATTAACCTTGTCTGAAAATATTCCATTTAATCTTCACCTAATCTTATGAAAAAAAGTCTTTTTTTTGGATAAACAAATCATTTATTGTGTTCCTTCACATCATACCTACACAACATGAGGTTTTCACAAACTGTGATATATACTGAGTCAAAAAAAACAACTTCACATTCTTGCTTCAGGGCACTATAGAATAACAAGAGATGGTAAGATGGTTAAATTGTCATTATTGCATTGCTGAGATATGTGTGATGTACTCGATACACTGACAGTGCCACAATCAGTTCCATTAGGCTACACCGCCGTTCCAAAACATGGGTATTGTTACGAGTGTGTATTTCCTGTATATTTTGTTATTAATTCAGGAATAATTATTATTGGGTCACAATGTTTAGTGTTTTGAATATTAAATATGATGGGTCACATTTCGTTTTAATAGCTGGTCAAGACTTTTTAGCATTCTGGTTTTCCGGAATTCATCTTCTCCTAGTTGTCGATGTTTACTTCCGGGAGTCTTTTTCGAGGGCATTCTACAGTGTTGAAGATGTTCGTTTGTGCCCGAACTTTCGGGAAATGACTTTGTAAATATATATAAAGGCTGGTTGCCGTGCGGAGGGTGACACTCACACTCATTTACATCTCTGCCACACTTGAAATCCCTTCAGCGCCTGAATCTAAATTATCTGCTGTCACACAGATGGCTGTGTTGACATTCTGCCATAGTTGATTCTCTCTCACACCAAGACTGTGGTGAGTTTGCTATATTTTATTTTGTGACCCATTGACTTAGATTTTGTCTCTTTTGAATTGTACCTAAAATTTGTATTGTTATATGGACTTGTGACTTTGTATACCTTGCTCTCGTGGTATAATAACAACAGAATTTGAACGTAAACTTGTCTGTTCCGTTTTGCTGGTTTACAAGGGGATTTCTTAAACTGTTGTCACGGTAAATTCTTAACCGTAACAGTATACAGAATGTCAAGTCACAAGAATAGAAATTCGAATGGAGATTGGCAGCTCGCAACCGATTTTGAATGGTCTGTTAGGTAAGTCGACCTCTAAACATCTCAGCCCTGGTTCGTATAGCCGGCAGAAATCTGTCACGTAGGTGACGTAGGACGATTTGACGGGCTTCTGTTCGTGACGTCACAAGTGGACGACCCGACCTTGGGCGACAGGAAGTGGTGCCAGTTTGTTGTAGACGACCTCGCAAGTGATACACAGTACGACGGCTGCATCCCATTGCTCATGCGACGTCAATTACTGATCTTCCCGCTTGCCACATGCCAACGGCACGTTCACTTTGCACACTTGACAATCATGGCATTTAAAGTACCGTCAGAACTGTGGTTTAAAAGTGTTTTTTAAATTCAAACACGTGCAGAAGAAAACTGCGATGCGAAGATAACGTGATCGACTGCACGTGCAAAACCTGATTTGGCACTAACGTCATTTGCACTACGAATGGATGAATTTGCGTGGGTTTTGCTAACTTTTTTCTAGGGTCGAAAGATAAGGATCCCATTTCGGATACATAGTTGTATCACCAGAGAAAAATTATTCATTATTTTTCAAAATTACATTTTGTGAAGTTTCTTTTTTGACTCAATATATAATGAAAGGATGGATCAGTGGGTGTCACGTCATGAGTGAAAAACTCACATCCATCTGAAGTACTATAAAAGTACACGAAACTCTACTTCAGAGGAACTATTATTATGTGTCCCCGCAACTGGGTGTATCAGTGTGTGCCTAGATGAAAAGCAACTTACCACCAGTAGCCCGGTTCAGCAGAGCCTGTCGTAAATCCTCAGGGAGGTCAAACGAAACGATACGACTTTCAAGTCCCGGGAAGAGTTTGGCATCCTGTTGCTTGTAACAGATGAAGACAGGTGTAGGTGCTCCAAACTCCACAAAGTTGCCGTCAGACACTGGCAGAAGACATAGATTGTCCAGGTGCTTGTACTCATCCGATTTCAGGAGATACTTCAACAACATGAGTTTCTTCTCTCTTGGTAATGTTGTAAAGCGGTTGTCCACTTTAAGTATGTCACACACATCTTTAGGTGTTGCTTTGTGTGTGTGTGAGCTGAAATGCTTTTCTAAAGTTCTCATTAGTTTTGTTGGTACTGGGACAATGTACCTGCCATACAAAGTAAATATTTCAGTGATCAATGAACAAGCATCATTGGCCACATCCACAAGAAAAGCATCCTTCATCGTGATCCCCTTCTTCTGGTCAGATGGTGTGAACAGGAAAGAGATATTGTGAAGCTGTGCCAGGAATTTTGAAACAAGAGGCTTCCAATGCACGTCAACATCATCAACATCTGGGATTGTTCTGTAGACCTGTTGAATTATGGTAATTGAATTATCATATGAGTTGCAGCATTGAAGGAGGCTATCTACCAAGCTACAATAGACCTCTGGCAGAACTTCAGTCACAAGACACTTGTTCCACTCAATAGCCTTGTCTGTGTGAGCCTGATTTTGAAGCTGATCTGCTGTTGGCCACTTGACGTGTCTCCGGTTCTGATTCAACGCAAAGAAGCCATTGACATGAACCTGTAGACCGGTATGGCTGTGACTCTGCAGAGGAAGTGGGAGGAAGCAGAACACCCGACCTTCACACTGTTGACCCAAAGGAACCGCTAGACCCACAAAGGGAGAGTAGGAAAGGCTTGTGTCATGACAAAGAGCTCTGAACCTTTCAGTCATACTTCCTCCTTTGTAGAAGTAGATGACAATCCAGCTCTGTGAGTATTTAGTGTCTGCAACATCCTCTATTTCCACATTTACACACAACTCGCTCTGTAGAGACGATGGTGGTATTTCTCCTTGTATCTGCTTCACTTTCGTCATGAAGTCTTTCTTCTCAGTTCTAATATGCTGGAGACAGTCGTGAGACAGCTGCAGTGAGAACTGGGTTTCTGTCTTTTCCCCCAGTCTCCTGTACAATTGTATCTTCTCTATTGACTTCAGAAATAAGAGAGTTACGGATGCCTCAGCTTTAAAAGCCTGGAACAGATCCATGACTTTCTTCTCAGTGTAAAGGTTGTCGGACAGCTTCGAGATGTTACTTCTCAGGGGAAACCAGAAAATGGTTCCAGGATAATGACCTGTGTCTGCTGTCTCAGATGTAAAGCCAAAGATGCCACTGAAGATGTTGAGGATCATCTTCTTGACCCCACTGGGAAGGTCATGCAGTTTCTTCATGTAGCAGACTCGGTCACTGTTCTTCTCATGTGGGTTGATAAACAACACAGTGTCCCCGCTTATGACACTTGGGAAGTCTGAAAACAAAACATTTCACTTCGTGGAAAGGATTAAGTTTAATGAGTACATGATGTTCATATTCATTTACTTCTCCAGTGCTCTAAGTGACATACGTTTCATGCAAAGAAACTTCAAAACTCTAATTCCCAAAGTGTTTTGTTTATGTTATCTTTCTGACACAGTTAATCATATATGATGTAATTTAGTTTATCCAGGAAACAATCACAACTGATTTACCAGTGACATGGAATACAGACTTGAATCCAAGCCCAAACCGTCCAACTTTTAGGACTTCCTCCTGCTTGACACTATCATGCAGCATCTTGATTCCCTTCCAATCCTTCTTGGTGAACAAAGCATCATTGTACACACACAGACCTGGTGCCTGAAACAATTCTCCTTACATTACTTGTCAATAAGGCATTGATTGGCAATTGCCAGCTTGCCCAGGGCAGGGTTCCTTGAAACAGAATGTTTAATGGGGAGTAATAACTTGCTTCAATCATATTCTAAAACTTTTCATGTTAATTGTGATTATATACTATGGGAGGGTTTGCTTTTAAACCACAAACTGTTCTTGCATGTTAATGTTCACGCAACGTGGTTTTCAATGACCAGTAGGTGCATACAATAAGGTAAGTTGATAAGAGCTGTTCTACACATTTAGTCCTACACTGACCTAACATGTAGTTAAGTAAATTCACCTGTAGTGAGGCGAGGTAATACTTCTTCTTAAGAAGTCTGGGATCGGGGTCTATCTGTCTGTCATCATACAGTATTCGTATTTCACTGGCCTCAGCGTCTTCGGCATTCTGTATCAACTCCTGGTAAAAATGAAAACATCAAACTCCATATTGTTATAAAAGGGACTCTCACACATCGAGGGATGACTTTGTTTCTACGTTGTAACACATTTTGACTATAACAGGTCCCCCAAACATGTCAGCTCACTTTGAGCACAGCTAACATTTACCTTGAGTATCTGTCCATCACTAGAGTATTCGTCGAGGACAGATTTACCTTGATTACCTGTCCATATGGGTACTAGTCCAACACAGACTAATCTTGAATATAGTTCATCATTAGGCTTTTGTTGAGCTATGAGTACCCACATAGTGGGGATTTATACATATGTTTTCAGTATTATTATGTATTATTGTTCCAACACAATCTTACCCTGAGTATCTGTCCATCATCAGGGTACTGGTCCAGTACAGACTTGAGCTGTTTAATAAGGGTTGGCAGCTCCATGCACATATACCCATCATCGTCAGACTCAGAATCTAAAATATGAAGTTTTGTACAGAGATGTTGATAATTGAGAGACCTCCGGTTTTGGGTGTTGTTTATCGTCACTCTCAAGTTCCAGCTATATGATGGCAACCTGTATTATCACCGGATATACAAATGTTAGGCAGGACTTCATTCTTACTGACTGAATATGTTTTTAACGTGTATCAAAATTAAATCCTAAAAAGAAAGTGTTTTAATCCGCTCAAGACTTACAGACTTGAAGACATCCCCAATAAAACGTACAATGATTATTCACAAAACATGATTTCATTTGAATTATGTATGGGATGCATGAATACTTAGTTTTCTACGTGAAAAAGTCACGTAGTTTAATAAATTAGTTAATGCACCTTAAAACAAAAATTATAAATGTATGCACCAGATTTCTCGGCACATGGTCCCAAACAACTGCCACTGTTGACTTTAGGAACTTTACGTCGAGTTGTCCTCGGTCAAATTGTTTCCTCAAAATGAGATCATATTTTTACATCGCTTTTAGTACACATATTTGCGTCATATTTTGTCCTGTCTGGAGTAGATATACGTGTGTGTCGGATCGGGTTATTCATGTTTGTCATACGTTGTCTCTTGGAGTATAATTACACATCCTTCAGCACAATTTAGATGGTATTCATGAAATCTATGAAACTCGTGGATAAGGTAACCTTTACTTTGTTACCAGTGTTATGCTTTTCCATGACTGTGTTTTAATGTTGTTGTGTAGGATATGAAATGCATACCACAAGGACATTAGGAACACCTGGTGGAAATGTATAGATAATATCCACGTGGTTAGTATAAATGATAATGGCACTTTAGCACAATATATTCGGTGTAACGAGAACATGAAAATAGGAAATGCCAGCATATTTTACAATCATTGGTTTGTAAATGAAGTACGTTTCATCAACGATTTTGTAGATAAGAAAGTACAGTCTATGCCATTCGAAACCTTCAAAGCAGATTTCAACGTGAAAACTAACTTCTTAAGCTACATAACGAAGCCCAAAATTAAACACTTTCCTACAATCTCCTCTTTCATCATTTCATAATCATATACCATCCAAACAAACAAGAAAAGGTTCACAGGTTTTACTACAAAATACTTATTAAGTCATATGCGAGAGAAATAACCACTTCGCCAAACGCGAGTACGTCCTTGGAGTGATATTAACCAACAAGATAGGAAGAGTATCAGTTCTATTCTGTTTGTTTGCACGAAAGTGACTGAACAACAGTGGTTCCCAAATCAGATCTTACACCATATATTGCCTACTAACTGCCTTCTCTCTAAGATGGGTTACGTGGACAGTTCCAAATGCAGTTACTCTTCTGGGGAAATGGAAAATGTCATACATATCTACTGGGAATATAACAACGTGAGTTCCATCCGGAGAGACCTTGAAAGTTGGATATCGTACAAACTGCAATTCAAAGAAGACGTTCTTTTTGTCTATCAAAACATCACAATCCCTAAAACCTTGTCATCATGCTGTCTAAATGAATCATTTTCACATTTAGAAAGAATGACTACCCACCAGCATGTCAGTTCATACAGAAGGAGCTCACTGACTTCTATAAGTAAACAAAGTATACGTCTGTCATTAGTTGTAACAGAAAATATTTCAACACGACTAGGCCAAACCGCCATGCTCTATTCTCCTAAATACGCTTCTTTCAACGTCTATGCTGAAATTAATTCAGAAAGCTAAATGTTAAACCTTCTGAGAATGTGGTAGCCTTGCGTCTAAAGCTTTCGCTCGTCACGCCCAAGACCTGGGTTCAATTCCCCAAATGGAAATATTTGGTGGAGCTCTTTTTGGGTGTCCCCCGCTGGAATAAATGATAAAGCGGCATAAAACCAGTCACGCACTCACTTCACTTGTACAGACCAAAAAAGAAATCAACTTGTCATTTATTTTGACAGTACGGGACCGTTTATCATTAATGGCGTGGAGGGGTGATGGTGAGTTTTGTTCAGTGTGAATGACTCCCCTAATAAAAAGAAGTATGTACAAAGTAAGATCCACACCCATCCCATGTACAATTGCAATGATCCCTCACCTCTTTCCATAAACGTAAGCATACCTTTAAAAAATATATACAACTGTATATATTTCTTATGTAACTAAATGCGTTAGCTATTGGGACAAAATATTCAACATGAATAACGACAGATTACCAAAGCAAACCTATCTGATGGTATATGGACTAGACAACGTTAACAGATCTTCTTGGGCCACAAAATTCAAATATATCTTATTCCATCTCGGATTCGGGTACGCTTGGATTGGTCACATTGATAGTTTCATGCCTGAGTTCAAACAAAGAGCGTCTGACTATAACATTCAACGATGACAGGCTTCAATATCATCGATCCCAAAGTTGGCAGATTATTCAACTTACAAAAACAGTTCTGCGTGCGGAATCCTATCTCCCTCTAGTAAACTCTCACCTACTGAAGCCCGCGCTAACCTGAATCAGACGTTGCTGCCATCAGCTAATGGATGGGCATAGACATCGAGAACCGTTTATGCAGATGCTGCCTACTCTGTAATATCCAGTTTGCCAAAAGCGTGTACCATTTTATCCGTGTCTGCTGTGCTTACGCCTATCTAAGAAAGCAACATGTTGATATATTGATCATAAATGCTATAATAACTCTAACTCCTCATCTTGACTTGTCTTCAAGCCACCAACTAACTCTGTGAATTTGTGTGTGTGTATGTGTGTGTGTGTGTGTGTGTGTACACACACATATATATATTGCTATGAAATCGTATGAATCACTTTAATTGTAAGCACTCTATTGAAATGTTTTGTACTGTGGGCCTGTGTCCTTGAAAAACGTAAGGTGATCGTGATCAAGAATACAACATTCGAGGCCTCAGTAAATCTTTCGAGGAAGTTTATGGTAGGCATGTGGAATAATTTACCAAATTTAATGCATCAGCGACCAAAGTTGTTCGAATGCAGTTCCCTAGTTTGAATTATATCACACGTTCCAGAACTATTTCAAGTAAACAATTGACTGACTCAGCGTATGTTTATGACGGGTACCATCGGTGAAGCAGGATACGCTCACCATTTCGCGAACACCTGGTGTTGTCACTATTTCATATTGATTCATAAACACATGCTCTGTCATCGTATCGCACCGTTATAATCATTGGATCGTCTGGACCAGTCATCTGTTATACTACCGAAACAACTATACTCTCAAAAAGAGAAAACTGACATAGGAACAGCTTAAATTTTAGGAAAATATTTGAAACAAACTAATCCATGCTGAATCCCAACATGTGGGGAAATGCTTGCCAACGACAATACGTTCGAAAAATAGAAACGTTGAACAAAAGCGTAACATTACGCTTACGTCTGTCGCTAAAACGTACCCAACGTGTTAACACAGACCCTCACAAACCTATGGACCCGATACAACAATACTGGGAGTGTTAATGACAGATCCAGGTCAGGTCGACCTATAGTTACTCCATCCAGGATCGCTACATCAAGTTGATACATCTTCGTTCAAACACAACGCACGCATTATCCACAACAAACCAAGTGCCTGGACAGCGCCGAATCTCTGACAAAACAGTGCACAAATGGCTATGGGAAGCCAGATGTTTTGCAAGAAGACCATTTCAGCGTTCCCTTCATCAATGTCAACGGTTGACTGTAGGAGCATGACAAGTTGCACGTGTTTGACGGGACTTCCTCCAGCAAAACAATGTGTTACCATGGCTTTATCGAACACCCGAGTTTGTTCCCCATTGTGCTTCTATGGAATATTTTTGATTGCCGCTCGTTCCAGCGTAACCCGCCACCTCAGACACTACAAGGACTACATACAGCACAGCAAGAGTCAACACATTCCTCAAGACAGCATTCGGCATC
The DNA here is from genome assembly GCF_037392515.1 of Haliotis asinina. Classification (NCBI taxonomy): domain Eukaryota; kingdom Metazoa; phylum Mollusca; class Gastropoda; order Lepetellida; family Haliotidae; genus Haliotis; species Haliotis asinina. Next base: position 48,255,095 of record NC_090288.1, on the reverse strand, counting down.
TCCTTCTACGGGTCACCACGGCCAAAGCTCTTATCGATGTTCATGGTGGTCACACCAGATACTCTGACCTAGCCGTGTGTGGTTTAACCAAACACTTTCTGGATAATCAGATTTTGGAAATTCGTATAATGATAATTTTATTGTAGTTGAATCAGACTTATGCAGTCAGTAAGTAAACTCCAAAACACCATGTCAAGTTTCCTTTTTTAAGAGTGTATATAATATTGTGACAATAGTACAATCGACGATTGTGAGAAATTTCTTCTTGGCGTGGAAAGGGTTTTGTCACTTCTGACGCGTTTCCAGAGAACTTTACTGTTGTTTGGGTATGTATGGGTTCAGTGTTACATGTTATGCAACGCATACTTAAGCACGATCAGATTAAACGTCAAGAGGGATTCGAACGGATGCTTTTAGATGAAACATTCGTGAACGTCAGCCAAACTGCAAGTACACAATGGGTAGACAGTTCGTCTACACAACCAGGTAACAGGAAACTTCCATTGGGCAAGGGTGAGCGACTCACTGTGGTACACGCAGGTTGAAAAAGTGTGGGGTTTCAGCCTGATTGTTCACACGTGTTCAAAGCGAAATCCAAAGACAACAGGGATTACCACACTGAAATAAATGGGGATGTTTTCTTACATTGGGTGAAAAAGCTGCTGTTGTCAGCCCCTCCTCAGAAACTTTAATTGTTATGGACAATGCACCATATCAAGAGTGCAGGATCCAAATGCAAAAACAAGAAAACTGATATGGTAGCATGACTACAAAAGACAAGATGTTCCGTTACCATCAAAAGCAATCAAATCAACGCCAGTCTATAAGGTAGATCAATATTCCAGTGCAAAACCATGAAACTGTACACTTACCGCCATGCCATAGCGATGTCAATCCAGTAGACCTTATTTGGAGTATTATAAAATATGATGTTTTGGTCGCAACAATACCATGTTCCAACTTTACGGAGGTATTGAATAACGAAGTACAATGTGTACAGAAAGTGGAAATGAAACAGAGAAGCAGTACTGGGTAAAAAGTCGTTACGTTACGCTACCATTCAACCAGTCATCATGAATGCACAATCTGTACAATCTGTACAATCTGAGAGTAGTGAAAGTGAATCGGGGATTTCCTCTGATTCCAGTCAGGAAGAGTTTTGATACAACCCCTAAATGTTGACATTTTATGCAGCACATGCTTCCCGCCTTTCCTGCGTCTGTGCTCGCAAAACTTCAAAACAAAATGATGACAAGTTTTGTTATTTTGGAGACAAACGTAATGAAACTTTTTTCCAGAGTTGGTCTGACGTTTTCATTAGTTCATCTACGTTGAAATGAATGTTTGATCATGAACTGATTTGTGAAAAATCGGTATCATTTTGACCCAACCTGACTTAGCTTCATATACTGAGAAACAAAAAGACTTAACCAGTCCTTTTTTTTCATTTTATTGTAACCTAAAGTCCAGACCATGCCCACATGTACATTCAAAAGCTTTTGGGGGTAGATATTTTAATTAAACATAATGTTACTACAGAAAACTATGAGAGCACATTGGTGTTGTGTAATCGCGACTTACCTTGACTCATGATTACCCTCCTGGTGGTGAACAGCTCACCACGGTGCTACCAAAACCCTCACTGCTTGAATCTGAAATTAAAACATGAAAACAATCTTCGTAACCAACAACTTCAGATTTGTTTATTGAAGACAGAAAGTTAACCAGAGCTGACAACATCCAATTTCATTTGTTTTCAAAGAGCTTTACATGCACATCCTAGAAAGCAATGCTTATTATCTGAATCTGCTCGTTGCCGTTTTTGCATATAGGTACAAACTCTGTTTTTAGGACCTGCGCAAATACTTATATTATTTAGATTCAACACAACTGTAAACTGATGATCAAATAAAGAATGCCTACGTAAGGAAAAAGGGAAAAAAAACAATTCACAAGAGCTTCACATGCACATCCTATATTGTGAATCTGTTCATTATTTGCTGCCATATACATACAAATACTGTCGGTGGTTCTACAGGTACCATCCTAATTTTTAACAATCTTCATTCGTTAACACAGACCATGTCTTTCTATGAACACAATATCAAAACAATAATGACAATTAAATATCTTACCTGTTTACCTCATGAAAAACAAAACCAGTGTAGTATGCCCGTCTGTTCATTGGTTTTTTTGTTTGTTCTTTGTTTTTTTGGCATATACATACAAACTCTGTTTTAACAGTTGTATTATTTATATTCAACACAGCCGTAAAGTGGTGATTAAGTAACGAATCTGTTCGTACAAAAATACAAACACTGTAGGTGATTCAGCAGATATAAAAACAGTCTGTCGTACAGACCCTGAAACACATATATCCAAGAAAGTCCATGTTAATCTAGAAAATGTGGCAAGTCTAGATTCCCCTAGCTTCTGAAAATGAAGTCTCAGGGTTCTTTTTTACTATGAACTTTCTTCAGTAAAATATGTTCACTTCAGAGGCTAGTTGTTAGTCTAGCATCAAAACAACAATGACACCTACATATCTTACCTGTTTACCATGTAAACTAATGTCCCTATACTTGTCACACCCTGTCGAGTACATCGTCTCTGTAAAATGTGCAGTCACGACTCATAGCAACGACCAACACAACCCTGGATAACTACAACCAATTACAATACAATTCCAGGAAAAGAAATTATGATATTTCCAGGAACTAAAAGGTCATGGTAACATACGGGTGTTCTTCTCAGTAACGGTTCAATACCATACAATCACAGTAATCAATATACAGGTTGTTTTAAAATCAATTTTAGTGCCCCAACGCAATGATCCACGATGCCTGAATGAAATGCAAAGTGTAGTTTGAACAGCGGCTGGAAGTGTGTTTGGGGATGCATGCGTTTTGCAAGATGTGTGGGTGCTGGTGTAGACCTCTTCACCTCTGGGTAGTCGGCAAACGGATGGCGGATATTCACAGTTCGTTTTTGTGTACTCACAGTAAGTAAGGATGATGTGAATAGATACAGAGTAAGTGAGTTACGTTTTAAAAGAGATATGAAGAGACATAACTTCCCTCAAGACTCCAATCAGTCAGGGCCAAGCAGAGCAATCATCGGTGAACGTATTTCACAAGCGAAACTGCGTGAACTACATTAATATCAGTGGCTACAAATTGAATGTAATGGTAGTAAGATTATCACAGGCTGGAGTTGATTCTGCATGCTTGCCTTAATGTTGGTGGTTGTTGTTTATTTTTTGAAGTTTGTGAAGACAGGGTTTAGATTACAGCCTGTCTCACTGTTAATGAAACACACTTAGTTGCCTGTCACTGTCTGTAATGCAAACGCCTTAAATTGATTGTCTATTTTTCTGAATTTCGGAATCTACCCTCACACTAGTTTTTTGTTGTTTATTTTTTTTCATTTCAAATGTAGTTGCTAGTTTCTGGCTAAATGACATGTTATCAGACTTAAAGCTTTAGACGCGGGCTGTACTTTTCTATTTTGTTCATGTGGTATATAATCCCAAGCGGGGATATAATGCTAAGCGGGGTACGCCTCACGAATGTGTCGCAGTCAGTGGACTAGTTTTATAGCAGTTATACTACTGCATCCCTGAAGATCCGTCATCTTTTTGAGCCCACCCTTGGGACTGGGCACGGGACTGACTGGTAAGACTTAGGTCATCGGTTCCCAGTTGCGTAAGTCGATGTTCATGCTGTTGATCACTGGATTGTCTGGTCCAGACTCGATTATTTACGGACCCCTGCCATTTAGATGGAATATTGCCGAGTGAGGTGTGAAAAGAAAAACGAACCAATCAACCAACCACTGGGTCTCTGTTGGCGGCATTGGTCGATTTGTTCGTTGTACAAGAATATTTTAACTTTCATTGCTGTTAATATTTGGTATACAATATGAAGACCATACACGTCAGTCGTGTTTTATGGCGTATTCCAAAGCTTATCGATATGTCGTCGTGGATTGGGTGTGGGGAATGGTTTGGATTCTCGAGGAGTAATGGTAACACAAGTAGAAAACTTGGGTTACGTTTCCAGCGTCAAGTCAACCAGATTAAAAATGATTTGTCAGATTGAATTCCACAATGGAATTAGTGTGTTTATTATTAGGGAAAATAGATATGTGTCACACTGCTACCATCCAAGTAACAAAACAGACAAAGATAAAGTGAGTGAGCAAGTGGATGAGTTTAACTTTACGTTGGTTTCAGCAATATTCCAGCAATATCAGGACGGGGGGCACCAGAAATGAGTTTTGCACATTGTATGAATTGTGGCGAATCGGACCCGGGTCATCTTCGCTTTAACCTTCTGGCTACCCCACCGTCCTGATTCCTTTGAGATTCTCAGAACTTGCTCTCTCTCCCGATCTGTATTTTGACTGATGAAAGGCCTTTCTAGACACCTCTGAATCCCTTCAACTGTCGGGGCGATGGGGTAGTGTAGTGGTTAGAGCGATCGCTACAACCCTCAACCCCTAAAAACCAAAAATCCATGAAGATCCGGGTCAGTATTGATCTTCAGTAACTCTTGCTTGTAAGAGGCAACTAACTGGATCGGCTGTTGCAACGGATTGTCCTGCCTGAAACCTACTCCTGTCAGGTTCACATTGATGATTTGTTAGACGTCGAGTATGCTCGCTGTTTTATGTCAGACGTGCAGTTTTGGTGCGTTTTTCCTACTTTCCAATGCTTGCGCACTTGCTTTTCAAGGAACGTGCAATCGCGTCAGCTGATTGGGACAAACGAACCCTGTTTAACGATCCCACCCTACACTTCTACTTATTATATTTAACACAACCATAAACTGATGATTGAAGAAAACATGACTAAATAAGGAAAAACGACCAAGATTTAAAACAATTCACCAGAGCTTCCACAAACACATACTAGGCAACAGATGCTTTTTATCTGAATCTGTTCATTTTTTGTTGCCATATACATACAAATACTGTAGGTGATTCTACCGGTATCATCTGAATTTCCAACAATCTTCATTCGTTAGCACAGACCATTCCTTTCCATGCCAGAATGTAATATCCGTGTTCAGGGGACAATTTCCTAATAATTATGAAAACCTATGAACAAATATTAAAACAATAATGACAGTTAAATATCTTACCTGTTTAACACATCAAACGGTGATAGTGTCCTATTCTTGTCGCAACTTTACCGGGAAAACTGTCTACATGTCTGCAACTTGCAGCCACGACTCATAGCAACGACCAACACAATCCTGAATCAATACTACCTAATACAAATTCAAATTCCAGGAAAAGGAATCATGGCATTTCCAGGAAGCAAAAACGGAAGGTAACATACGGGTGTTGTTCTCAGCAACGGTTCATTTGCCACACAATACCCGTATTCAATATGCAGTTGGTGAATATTCATTTGGATGCTCAAACACAGTGGTTCACAATACCTCAAAGAATTAATGTTTGTTTTTCGTGTAGCTGTCGAAATGTGACATGTGATCCCATTTGAATATTAGATCTGGTTTGCAAGTGGTGTAAGTTGGAAGCCTATTCAAACGGTTTTCATGATAGTGTGTAATCCGGTTACACTCTGAATACATAGGATATATATTTATGAAATATTCAAATGTATGCATGCATCTTGCAAAATCTGTGGGTGTTGGTTTGAACCTCTTTCCCTCTGGGTCGTCTGCAAACAAACAGCTCGTATATATACGAGTGTAGCGATCAGAAGTGGGTTACGATCAGAACTGGGATAGCACTCACAGTATATAAGTAACTAATGAAGTTTCGTTATACTCCGCTTTCAACAATACTCCTCCAACATCACAACGGGGGGCTCCAGAAATGGACTTCACACATTGTATCAATGTGGGGAATCGAACCCGTCTTTTCGGCACTTTAACCACTTGGCTGGTTGTGATTGTTATTTTTGTTTATTGATGTATTTTTTAAAGACGGGGTTGGGATTAGTCTGCCTCACAGCCCAAACACATATTTACCTTCCGTCTGTCACTGTCTGTAATGCAAACACCTTAAATGGACTAACAGGTTTACCTCGGAATCTGTCCTCTCAGTAGGTGTTTTAAATGTAGAATGTAAATACTACTAATCTGTTATCAGAGATTAAGCACTAGACGAGGGTTGTACTTTTCCATTTTGTTTATGCAGTATATAATCCATTGGTTATTGTGGACGCTAAACGGGTTACACCCCATGACCGTGTCGCAGTCAATACCACTGCATCCCTGAAGTTCCGTCAACTTCTGGAGCCCCGGCTTGGGAGTAGAAGCGGGATTGAGTGGAAAGACTAAGGTGACACACATCATTGTGATGTTATCAAGTTCATGCCGTCATAACATTGTCAGGGCATTTTGAAAAATCTACTACATGCTACTAGGAGATATCGTCTGATCACACACAAGCGATATCTCCTGTGGAACACAGTTTTGGGTGATAAACTAGAATACGGCCCGAGAGAAATATAGTATTGCATTGAACTTTTGTTTGATGATCGGATAGTGTATAACACATTCTAAAGCATGGGCGAGGTGAAAGACCCCTTAGATATGAGTCTTTGTGAAATTTATCCATGTGAAGTAAGAGAATTACTGCAAAAAAATGACAAACTTTCATCGCCTTCGGCATATATCGTTGTTTTGTGATGGAGGTGATTGTTAACGACGTTTACTGAAATGTGAAGTTCTGAGAGTGTGCGCGGTGGAAGGGAGGTAACTCCTCAGGCCTTGGAGCGTACCTCGCCATCGCTGCTTGTGATATGTTGACAACACGTTTCATCGGTTGCATTTAATTCTCTCATAAATAAATGGATAGAACAACATAACTATCTTTGTAAATAGTTTTACGTCCGTTGCCTGGAAACTCATTGAATCAATGAGGTGCGTCGTGAAAACGCTATTTCCACCGTAATCTTACTCGTACATACACTCGGAATGATCACCTGATGGGTGATATTGTAGCACAGTCTTAGTCATCGATAGACTAGCACATCTTTACTAAATGTCTTCCATCAAAAAGACTTTAATTCTCGTACTTTTTGGGGATGGTCTGTGGAGCCCAAATTGAGTGGGTTTAGTTTTACGCCGAATACAGAGCATGTATTCCAGTAATATCACGGCGGCGACATCAGAAATGGGCTTCACACGTTGTTCCCATGTGGGGAACCGAACCCGGGTCATCGGCGAGACGAGCGAACACCCATTACCACTAAACTACACCACCTCCCTCGTGGAACCCAGAAACCATGGCTGGCGTTCATGTAGCCAGTAGCAAATATCAACCAAGTCAGCGAGACTGACCACCCGATCTCGTTACTCGTCTTTCACAGCAAACCTGGGCCTAGATTTTTGAAGCGCTCTTAGTGCTAAGATACTCGCAAGTCTCATACATTAACATTAGCTTATGACTATCTTAGCGCTAAGAGAGCTTCGAAAATCTAGGCCCAGGCTTGCTGAAGATGAATTGTACCCGTATCCTCACGAGTTCAGTCCGAGTACACTGGATAGATAATGATATCTTGCTACCAAGCCTATGGCTGATCATGGAAACACTGAAGAGGCAACTTAAGGTGCATATTGAAGATTGTCAGTAAATGAGATGAGAGTGAGTGAGGCTTTACACTGCCTTTAGCAATATCCCAGCAATGAGAAATACGTCCCGGTTCTATTTCCCACATGGGCACAACGCCGTACTCACTCACTTACTCTCTCATATTTCCAAAATTATTTCCAAAATGTTACAAAGAGTTAAATAAGAAACAAGTCCAATCCCTAACCGGATCATCACGGGTGAGTGAGTGAGTCAACCGTCACTTCAGTAAGTCAGTAAGTCAGTCAGATGTGTTTCACACATTTAGAACAATAATACATCGAGATAGCTGGATCTAACTTTTCCGGTCGACTGAAAGGATTAGTGGTTAAGGTGCAATACTCTGGTGGCTGTTGTCTGTTTCAACTAAGTACCTCTCAGCCATGCCTGTCCAAGTGTCACGGTCACATGGTGAGTCGGACAGTAGGCAGCAATGGTATATGATTACACAATGCCATATAGAAAGTGGTCAAATGCAACATATGTCATTTTGGGATTTCACTTACTTAGTAAAGTACAAATTCTAGTACTTTTTCGGTTGAGTCCCATTCAGGATTCGAACCTGCACCCTCAGAGTCAGGCACCTAATCGCCAGCACACAAAGTCAGCCGCCCAGCCCGTTCAGCCACCGCTCAATGTAATCTCTCATTCAACGCTCCCACAAAAGTTAAGTGCATGTACACACATCCTTTATTCTTGTAAACAAGCAATGTGTCTGTATCACCATTGTATGCATATGTCTGTACACTGCACAGCAAAGGAAAAGCAAGTTTCGAAAAAAATGAAATCTCATGAAAGTAATCGATGATTCTTTTGCTTCTATGTAAAACATTACCAAAAAGCCAGTGTTGCTTTTCTTTTGCTGTTAAGTATATATATATATACATACATACATACATACATACATACATACATACATACATACATACATACATACATACATACATACATACATACATACATACATACATACATAATGACACAGTCATGTATCTTAGAACGCGACCGGGGTGTAAATAAAGTTCAGACCAGTTAACATGAAAAAATTAACCACTAAATGTGATCGTATTCGCCAACCCCGTGACAACTTCGTCAGCAGTTTGAAGACATTCGTGTAATGGAACTGACACAATGTGTGGATATTATAATGCCGTTCCCCGCCTCCCCTTTCTTGTCATCCACGATGATGCTCTGTGAATCATGCTAGAACAGTGAGAAATGATGCTAGTGTCAGACTTGAAGTACCATAATTTGAAAACAAAATTAAGAACACGTGGATTTCATCTTGACTCAATGCTACCAAATTCACATTTAAGCAGGGATTAAATGACCTTTGTTTGTAAGCCTGGAAAAGACTTTCAGCTGTTGTATGACAGATAATCACAGGTCAACATACCCAATATCACACCACTAAAAATCTCGTGACGACCTGCCACCTTAATGCAGGAAACGAACCAAAGTGACGTGTGTCTTTGACGTTTACGACTTTTTCTACGCAATCTTACCTGGTCTGGACGGAAAGGATTCGAACCGCGACCATTCCGTTGCACAAAGCGATCCAAACGCTAAAATGATCGCAAATCCCATAGATTCACGACTGGCGTAGCGCTAAGTTTACTTTGTACAAAGGCACCCATGTGTGTCTGGCATGTCCAAGGGACGTATCTCTACATAACTCACTGTGTTAGTTTGGCTGACAGCAAATAGGTTTTCGATTGACCAGGGACTAATCCCAGTTATTTACATGTCACTGGACTATGTTGGAATGGAAAAGGCGTGGATGGTCACCTGCCTTGGCAACCGTTTATCCATACAAAAGAATTACGGTGACTCCCATACCTTACGACAGTTTAGGGGAGGTGGGGTAGCCCAGTGGTTAAAACGTTCGCTCGTCAAACCGAAGATCCGGGTTCGAGTCCTCACATGGGTACATTGTGTGAAGCCCATTTCTGTTGTCCCCCGCCGTGATATTGCTGTAATATCGCTAAAAGCGAGGTAAATCCCAACTCACTCATCCGACAGCTTTAGCGCTTGCGTCGTCTTGTACAATGGCGTCCAGTATCCCAATCCATGGGGCATGGTTGGAGAGCTGTCAGCTTGTGATCCAGCGAGATTGAGATGTTGGGATCGAGCCCAACTGTGACTAGGTACAACAACCTTGGAGCCAACTTTGCGTTCAGACTCCTTGTGGACAGTGTGCCCAGCTGTGAATGGGTACTAGTACCTCGTAAGGATGGGGATGCCGCAATAACACGGTGCGCCTTGTGGCTGCAAGAGTTGTATGATCCCAATGGAGTTGAGACTATCAATTCGATGTGCCGTTGATATTGAGTACTAGCTACATGGATACATACGCTATATGAATATCCTGTGAGAACGAGTCACGCGTCGATCGTTGTTCGTGTTATCCACCACTGGTCCACTGATCCCAGGCCCTGGGCCTCCTTTCACAAAACATTAAGGTGATCGTAAGTCACTAAGGAAACCTTAGTGCAGTGTTAAAGAATGGGAGATAAGGTTAGCCATAGTAAAGGTTCCTTCGCGAAAGGATCCCATGGTATAGCCGGTGTAGTGCTGATGGCGACGTAGATCAACACCTGTTCGGTCTCATTATGGCCGTGTGAAATGTGGTCCTATTGATGTTGTACTGGTAGGTGTAACATTCTTGTGTTTGCGAAAGCTAGTGTTCCATCTCATGTTTTAGCTAGATATATTTCACACATTTAACTGGGCAGTGGGGCAGCTTATTGGTTAAGTCGTTCACACGCCACGCCGGAAACCAGGGTTCGATTCCCCACATGGGCAACCCAGTTAACTATTTCACGTTGTCACATCGTTGTTACAACGTATGCCTTCGTTGTTGCAGCGTAACATATACTTTGTCACAACGTTGTGATGCATCATTTACGTCGTCACAAGTAAAAGTTGATGCTAACGTATTTACACCGCCTTAAGTTATATTTAACGTTAATAGTTAAATAGGTTTCCCAGTAGTGGACAGTACAAAGGAGTAATTCACTTCAATGTTTATTGCTCGATGTGTATGTAGTTTTGATCGTGTTTCTGTAGCTGAAGCGCAATAGTGAAATGATTTTACAGAAGACTCAATCGTAACATCAGGTTACAAGAAACGTTGTTATAACGTTGTGAGGAGCCCAATGCATAACGTTTCCTCATCGTAAATGTGCGACGTTGAGACATGACGTAACAAAATGATGAAACGCTGTCACAACGTTTAGTCATAACGATACCGATCTGCAACCTCCAACAACGCTGCGAAAACGTTTTGTTTTAGCTGGGATTGTATGAGGTCCATCTCTGGTGTTCATGTCATGATGAAATATTGCTAAAAGCGGCGTAAAATTAAACTCACTCACTCACTCACTCTCTCACTCAAGTATTTAATTATGTCCCACGAGATCAAACCTTTCTCCCCTTGTAGTCAGGATAAGCCTACCTGAGAATCGGATTGAAACAATATCCAACTGGAGTATCCACAGTACTCCGACGGCAAATATAGCGTCTGCCTTAAACCTCCTGTCTATGGTTTGCTTACTTACAGACATGACATAGCTGCCGTGTAAGTGGAAACTAAGAGATGTCGTGTAAGTGGAAGCTAAGAGATGTCGTGTAAGTGGAAGCTAAGAGATGTCGTGTAAGTGGAAACTAAGAGATGTCGTGTAAGTGGAAACTAAGAGATGTCGTGTAAGTGGAAGCTAAGAGATGTTGTGTAAGTGGAAGCTAATGAATACTGTGTAAGTGGGATCATAGATTTTAAAAATGGGAGTTTATATTCTAGAAAGCTGTGAGTGTTATTTAAAAGAAGGCTAATGGTGCTATATACTACAAAGATAAAAAAGATATTGGAGTATATATACTGGAAAGCTGCTTACCTGAACGTTATGAGAAATGTGTAAGTGAAAACTATATAAGATAAACCTATAGGGTGCTGTGCAAGAGAAAGATCAAAGATGAAGTTCTGGAGTGCGATATTACAGATAGCTGAATGATATCGTGAAAGAGAAAGATATAAAGGATGTTTCAAAGAGATGCTACATACACAGACGTGCAAAAGAAGGTACCCACTTGGTGCTTTGGGTTTGATTTAATTCATCAAACAAAGGACACATCTAGGGTCATATTCACATCATAAAGCGTGCTAAGTCATAAATATTAACGTTATGGTTACTCCGAGACAGTGTTGTTATTCATGGTCGCTTGCAGGCTAAAGGTACCCGAGGCGGAAGTTAGACCTTGCAGGCCTAAGGCACCCGAGACGGAAGTTAGACCTTGCAGCCATTAGAGACTCAGGATATAACAGAGACCCTTCAGGTATTAGAGAAATAACAAGCATTATAGACCCAGGATGTAACAAAGGTCTTGCAGGTATTAGAAATCCAGGTCGTATCAAAGATCCAGCAAGCATTTTAGAGACTCAGGACTAACGACCGGGCAGGCATTAGAAACCCAGACCGTAAGTGAGGAAGCATAAAAGTACCGGGACTTAAGACCGTGCAGGCATTAGAGACCCAGGTCGTGAGTGAGACCAGGCAAGCATTACAGACCAAGGCCATCAGTTAGATTTTACACATATTAGAGAACCTGGACGTAAGAGAGACCTTGCTGCATTAGAGATCCAGAAATGGAGTACTAATGTTACTTAGAGGCCCCCGACGTAAGTTAGACCTTGCAGACGTATTTTACAAGATGTGTAGAGGTATGTGTCTCTTCTGGCAGTTTCTATGGCTCGGCGTACAAGTGGAGTGTTCCTTGGGGACCCGGGTGGTATGGGAGACCCAACAACCATTAGAGACCAAGGCCGTCAGTTAGACCGTGCAGACATTAGAGACCCAGGTAGTAAGTGAGACCTAGGAAGCATTAGAGACAGGCCGTAAGTGAGACCCAGCAAGAGTTGGAGACCCAGGATGTAACAGAGACCTTGCATGAATTAGAGACCCAGGCCGTATGCGAGACCCAGCAAGCATTAGAGGCCCAATACGTAACAGAATCACTGAAGGCATTAGAGACACAGGCCACAAGTGAGACCTAGCAAGCATTAGGCCCAGGCCATCGGTTAGAGACCCATGTTGTAGGTGAGACCCAGGAAGCATTTGAGACCCAGGACATAACAGCGACCTTGCAGGCATTAGAGACCCGGGACGTAACATAAGTACACTATATAGAAATGTGACTTATTTGTTATTCCTGGTGAAAATTATACGTTATTCATTTTCATGTGTTTTGGCATTAATTCGACCATCCAACAACAAGCCCTTCTTTCAGCTATAGTATTTTTTTTTTCATTACAAAAACTCTGAAACAGCCATTTTCCCCTATTTGTTCAAGCCATAATACTAATTCATTTTAAAGCAACGTATTTGTGGAAAATATTACAACTGATTGATACTGTGGAACGTGTGTCTACCTATTGCTGCTCGGGTAGGGCACTCCCTGAATCTTGTATGTCGACATACCATGTTATTCTCAAAATACGATGTGACACCAGTGTGACCTTACGAATACCGCCACGAAGGAAATGCAGTGTATTTAATTATTAATCATTATCTAAAGCTTTTCTTGAAAACAAATGTTCTAAAATTGTATCGTCGATAAACGCGAAACGCTTGTTTGACAGTCCTCGAAATAGAACACCAACTCGAGTCAATGACGAGACTGTGACGTCACCCTGAATGTGAAAATGTAACATCATAGTACACAGTGACGTATGGTAACGGACAGTGCTCGTTTTATGACGTCATTCGTTTTATCGCGAGACAGACAGGCGAGAACCCCGTCGACCACCATTTTACCTTTTAAGATCTGAATTAGTCGACATACCTCGTACAACTGAGATCGATATGCCGGTGTTCCTGGTTTCAACAAAATCGTTTATAAACTAAAGAAGAATATTCTAAGGCTTCAGCAATCGGAGTGCTCAAAGGATAGTAGAAACAACAACATTTTGCTATGTTCAAAGGTACCTGCATAGTTTTAGTACAGCGCGTGCGGTTTGTTTTATTATCGTTTCACACTCTTTATTTCGAATTTGGCGCTGCCATGTAATGTGCTGCCGCGCTTCAGGACTGTTCATTGCTCAGGCTTGTGTCCGGAAATCATATCCCACAATGCCCCTGTCATATATCACGCATGCGTACCGGGTCTCCAAATGTATCTGAGAGAAGACGATGAGCTCGAAAATTCCTAGAAAAGGTTTGGTATTTTCACCCAATAGAGAGTTGTCTTGGTATTTTCATGACTTATCAGTTAATTAGTAACCGCACATTTTATATCTCGTTTCAGCTTTGGCCATCCAGGCGCGGAAGAAGCGCTCAAAAGCTAAACCGCGTTTTAAAAACGACGACAAGTCAAAGAGAGCCTCGTAAGTAAAACATTGGTTTATTCGCTTCTGAATCTACGCGGAACAGTCCTGATGATTTCCTGTCAGGTTGTAGTTCCTGATATTTCTAACTCGGGTACATGTCGCTGTCTGATTTTTTTAGCATTCGGGTCAGTTGGTTTTGTTCCATCTTCGCTAGACACGCTAATGATTCATTCTTGAACACGTGTGGATCATGCCTAGTGACAGCTCAACGCTCCATTCACAAGTCGAACGTCGTCGTTAGATTCCATTCACAGCCCCATACTTAATTAGTACAACAACAACTGATTATTTCCCAGGTCGATTAAAACTCACGTTTAAATCAGTTTATTATTGTTGATCACCCCTTGTCTGGGGACTGTTTTTGTTCTTGGCAACAAAACGAGAACGTCTTATTAGTGTTGTCATCACGAACAGACTAAAGCATGTGTTTACACTTCTGTTTTAATTAGCAAATTGTGTTGAACATTTGGAAATGCCATGCCATTTAAATCAAAATTGTTCATTTACTTTGCAAGGTTAATGCTTATGTGGTATTGATTTTGTGGGTTGGAACTTTTATGTAAAATGACATTTTACACTGTAGCCCTTCTGGAGTCTGCTCCAGTCCATTGTAGTGGACTGTTGCTTACAATAATGTTTGAATGCATGTGTTTGTGAGGTGCCATTGCACTGTGGCTTAAATAATAACTTGCTTAGTTTAAGTTCGCATGGATATTTTACAGGGCCCCTAAAATGTTGATTAATATATTGGAAGTGCTAATAGAATTGGAAGTTGTTATTAATGATCATCTATGAATTTGAGGTATACTTTTGGTAGCAATGAAAGTTTTAAGTTTCACTTGCAATAAATAGTTGACTGTTACTCACAGATCTGTAAATTATGTTCAGAATGCTATCTTTGTTTGCCATCCAAACATGTTTCCTCTCTCCAGTTATGTGAAATGAGTTGATTTCTTATAGATTCGATCACTTTTACTTCTCCAATAGTCATTTTTTTCAAGTCAATCAGTATTTGAAGGTTATGTGTGTCTGTGTTTTATTTAGAAAGATGGCCCAAATATTGTATTGTTTGTTGTATTGTTTGACCTCTTGAATCATGGTTTATCATGTTAAGAACAATTCATGCTTAGTGTGAAACCATAGATGTGAAAGTATACATTATGTGTTCCAAGTTTATTTGTTCATTAACATCACAATCAGTAATTTTGCAGCTCTCAGTCATTAAATCATCATATCTGGCTCAGACGGTCCAGTGATTGATAGAAGCACCAATCTTTTCAAACTGGAATACGTTAGAGCATTATATTAATTCAAAAGTAATGAGATTGAAAATGGCACAGTTGTTGAATGTGTAGTTAAAACTCTTACATGATTGTTTTTCTGTCTGCATCCTACCAGTTGGTTTCAGTACTTTCACTCACTTAGTAGTTCTTGACCACTGGATTGTCTGGTTCAGACTCGTTTATTTACAGACTGTAATAGGTGGTATAGTGTGGCATTCAACGACAAACGAACAGATGCTCACTTGATAAATTAAAAGTCAAAGGACCATTATGGACTGGTGCACTCCTTTCCAAGATGTTGACCAATATCAGTTGGTACTTTGAACTTTGAGTGAATTTGACCTCAATATGTACATCATGTTATTTGTGTATATGCCTCAGATGATTTACTTACTTACATTGTTGTTTTTCATTTGACAGGATTCACAATGTAAATTATTTGTGCCCATTTGACTTACGAGATCAGGTGGTCAGGCCTGCTGACTTGGTGGGCACATGTCATTGTATCCCAGTTGTGTGGAAAGATGTTCATGCAGTTGATCACTTGATCGCCTTGTCCAGACTAAATCGTTTACAGATTGTAAATCTTAACTCACTCACTCACTGGCCTCACCTTATGTAACATTTGTACACAACGCAGCATTTTTGTCACAAACTTTGCTTTTGGATGACAATGTATTTTCTACAATAGCAATTCAGCAGCATAGAATGCATTAGTGATGTTATGATTTAAATGAAAAAATCTTAGATAGCTGAAATGCTGAAAGGGTTTTACAAAATCTTTCACTATTCTCTGTTTGGTTTGTTTTCTTTTTCTAATTTGCACATTGACTGTCCTACTTTTAAAGTAGGTTGTACCGATGTGCCAGTTTTGGCTCTCCGTTTCCTCTTGGTATTCAACAATAGGATTGTGTTGTATCTATGTCCCCACCGTGGAAGGTGTAACTGCCTGTTGTGTGAATCATGAAGGCTGGTCTGAATTCTAGGTCAATTGTTCTCTGGAAACCTGCTGGTCTATCTTCCATGACCCTTCGGCTTTTCTTATTTTCATGATTATGTTAAATTTGCAGTGGTAAGTAAGTCCTAAGGCTAAGGTTGTTTGCAGGCCCCCCTAAGAAATGGAAGGAATTAAGGCAAATTTGAAGGAATTGCATCTCAAATGTAAACAAACGCAGTCCACTTGCAGCGATATCAGTAGTTAAGAGGTAATGGCTCCATTCCGTGATTTGTCGGTCACGTCCTGAAACTGATATATCAAAACATGGCGTCAAAAAATGGGATGCAGTGATATATCAGTCTAGTCAGGGATCCTGACAACTGTATCACATTAGCCATCTTAGATGACAAGCATGTGTTTCTGAAAAACAGTTCTAACCATATCTTCTGAGGTCAGCTGGGACCTTCTTTGTAGTTACATTATTAAAGGTCACATATACTCTAATGGGGTACAAATGAAAAATCTATAAATGAAACCCCGTCATTAAAACTGCTCATTTCGATCTTTAATTACCTTTTTCTCAACAGTGCACAATTCTCAACCGCAAACAAAATTTCAACCAACCAGAGCGGCACGTCTCCGTGACATAATAGTGGGTATAGAAATGAGGGTCTGTGCAGTATTCATCTACATTTCAGGGGGTAAACTATTTCGTTTACAGGATTGCACAAACTTGAAATCGCGAAAGCTGTTGAGAAAACTGAAAGCTATATGTTCTCACAATCTACTATCATTCAGTTTTGTCTCCTGCTTTGCCTAGTTTTCGAGTTAAACCCTTGTTTTCATAGACGATTCTGTCAAAATCACTTGGTGTCGCTAGGTTGTAATCCGTGTAAACCTACACGTTATTTGTCATTATTTACTTGATGCTCAGTTAATGAATTCATGACAGGTATAATTAGTGGTAACGCCACTTAGATTACCCGACAAAGGCCCCCATTTGGCATTTCTTTTGTCTGGATCGATCAAAGGATTAACCGATAACACGCTGATTGATTAATTAGTTTTATGGGGATTTAAATGGGGGATTTGTCAAAAGGTGGTGTCTATGTATGTACATTTACTATTCTATACTGAATACACGCTGTCGTGTCTGTGTCTATGTAAAAACAACACCCTTTTTTCAAAGGATTAACCGCCAATACATTGATTGATTCTCATTATTGGCTAAGTAAATAACTTTTTATAAAGAATTATGCACATTATGCAATTAGTTGCCAGATGTGCTATCTTGGGTAACCAATGAAACTATACAGCAAAGCAAAAATCCTGAAACGATACATCACGTTTTCGTATATTAGACTGTTAAAAGACACATCACTTGGGAAATCTGCAGATGAATTATATATCACTTGTTTTTATGGATATTGATGGATACATTCCTCGAAGAAGGTAATAGCCTGACATTTGCTCCTATAACTTTAATTTTAATATTTGCATTTTTGTTGTTAATAAGTTGTCATAGCTTTCAACAGAATCATTGTTTTCGTCATTAAGTGTAATGATGCAGATGACATACACTAGGGCGTGCGTGCGTGCATGCGAATTATGATTCATATAGGAAAACTATGAAATGTCTACATATTACATTCCTGTTATACATACAAATCGCGTCTTTTTATTAAGTTTCAAAATGCATGCAAGTATGATTATAAAGTAATTAGGATTATGAGACCAAGTATAAAGACGTTTATTGACAAGTGTCTACATACTGGTGAGTGAACGTTACAGACCAAGTAAATTTAACAAGTAAAGACATTTATCGCGAAGTATTTTCACTTCGACCCTGACCTCGCTTAGGTTATGTTACAGGTTGTGTCATGCAAACTCCTTTTGGTAATGATTCAAATACATATTTATGTAGTTTTGATTTTCTAACTTGATGAGAACAAACCATACATAATCTCATTAATTCAACTTGATTTGACTTCACGATTTTAAAAAATGGCAGCGCCCTGTCTTGGGATGAACTATTTAAGTTTGTTTTCACCGACTTACAAAGGGACAATAACTTTCTACTGGTAGTAAAATATGTGTTTTATTGATGGACCATAGGATTTTGCATGATATTGCTCATAACATAACAATTTCACTCTTGGAAGTGAGGTGGAGGTCAATATAACATTGCTTGCAATATAAATGTCACTTCGACCCCCACCTTGCTTCCTTGGAAGAAGTCCTTTTGTTAAAAGTTGTGTCATGCAAAATCCTTTTGGCCATGATTCAAATTCATATTTAACTTCCAGTAAAAAGTAGTTTCGATTTTCTAACTTGATGAGAACAAATCATAATCTCAATAATTCTAACGGACTTTAGTCTGTGACTTCACGATTTTCAAAAATGGCGGCGCCCTGTCTGAGGATGAATGCTATTTAAGTTTGTTTTCACCGACTTACAAAATCAAAATTACTTTCTACTGGTAGCAAAATATGTATTTTATTGAGGGATATTAGGATTTTACATGACATTGCTTATAACATAACAATTTCAGTCTTGGAATCGGTCAATATAAGGGGTCAATATAATATTATGTACGATAATATTGTCACTTTGACCACAACCTCGTTTCCGAGGAAGAAAGCGTTATATCCATGCAAAATCCTTTTGGTCAGCAATGTGTAGTAAACAGTCTTGATTTTATAAACTCGATGAAACTTGACCTCCATTTTCTATCCTGGAAGCATGGTTGGGCCGAACCATCCGATTTAGTATACACCACAGGCTTCCACAAAGCTCACTTCGCACACACTAATGACCAATTTAAGCACAGACTACAGAGTCTGGTGGAAATCTGTGCATAGTGACGCCATCACCCGATCCCAAGGAACAATTGACGGCAACACAACAATTCGGCATGTCTTTGGTGACTTCGAGAAATCAGCAAAATCACGAGCTTCCTACACATTTTCTCTACATTCAACGGGAAATCGTTCCTTCTATGACGTCACTGTAGGGCTCTGGTGACAGAGTTACATAACCTATCTGCAGTTTCGTTTGCGGGCGAGAGAGAAGCAGACGGCTTTTTAGCAACTTTTAAGCGCTTGGTATTAATTAACCACAAGTTTGTTTTTTTTAGAATGGTGTTTCGTTTATGACTAACCAAAAGTTTTTCATATGCAGTGATAAAATTAGTACCAAAAAATTGAGTTCAGTGGTCCTTTAAGGCCTTAACAAAGTTTGGACCACATGGTTAGTTGTTTGTAGTTTCAAGTGATGCTGTGATCGTTGATTGTCACCTGATATGAAGCTTGTTGTGTGAACCATGGTGAATCTGACCCAGTGATGTGTTGGAATAAGGAAATAAGGAATATTATTAGTTTCTTTCAGAAGCAGATAAGGAAATGTTTTGTTTAGTCTTTAATCATGTTGATAAACAAGATGAACAGCAATGAAACTAACTAGCTTTAGACCAGAATTTTCTGTCACTGATATGACTACTTGATGTTATTGCTTTGTCTGTGGTTTTGTACATTATTTATGAATATACCTGTGAAGATCTGGGGTAGAATTGGTCTTCGTCAACCAATGCTTGCCACAAAAAGCTATGCTTGTGTAAGAGGCGGGTAATGGGGTCAGGTGGTCAGGCTTGCTGACTTGGTTGACTCATGTCAACGGTTCCTAATTGCACCACCCATGAAGGTCCCGGGGTAGAATAGGCCTTCAGCAACCCATGCTTGACATAAAAGGTGACTATGCTTGTCGTAAGAGGCGACTAACGGGATCGGGTGGTCAGACTAGCTGACTTGGTTGACACATGTCATCGGTTCCCCATTGCGCAGATCGATGCTCATGTTATTGATCACTGGATTGTCTGGTCCAGACTCGATTATTTACAGACTGTTGCCATATAGCTGGAATATTGCTAAGTGCGACGTAAAACTAAACTCACTCACTCACTCACTCCCAATTGCGCAGATTGATACTCATGCTTTTGATCACTGGATTGTTTTGTCCAGACTTGACTATTTACAGACTGCTGCCATATAGCAGGACTATTGCTGAGTCCGTAGTAAAACTAAACTCACTCACTGTTAATAAATATTGTCAAAATGAATTCTGTTTGAATCATTAGTCATTCATACAATGGAAAATGGTTGGTAGTTGCAGAACATTTAGAAACTATGAATTGCTTTTAATTGAATGAGTTTTATGCTGCTTTTAGCAATATTCTGCAATATCACAGTGGGGGGACACGAGAAATGGGCTTCAGACATTGTACCCATGTGGAAAGTCAAACCCAGGTGTTCTACAAGACAAGCAAACACTTTAACCATTAGGCTACCCTTCAGGCCCCTACTTTAAGGTGCATTGCAGGGAGGTCATAGAACTGTCAAGTGTATCTTCAGGAATGTAGTGTTTGGGTGTGTTTAGTTTTACGCCGTCTTAAGCAATATTCCAGCAATATCACAGTGGGGACTCCATGATGAGCTTCACCCATTTCACCCATGAGGGGAATCGAACCCTTGACCTTGGCGTGACAAGTGAATGCTCTAACCACAGGGCTACCCCACCTCCCCTTTGGGGAAATTAAGTGTTTGATAATAACCTTGAGTAATTCTCTGTTATTTTGAAAATCAAAACATCATTTTCATTTCCTTTCCATTTTATTTTGATTGAAGTATGTTTATACCCAGGTTTATTTAAAAAACAATCCAAGGAAGGACCAATATTATTTCTTATTTTATGGATTTTTTATCTCTTGAAAACCTAAAGCCACACAGGGAAAAAAATAAAAATATAATTTCCAATCAAAGTAATATTCCTTCTAAATGCGCAAAGTATGTTACTTTGGCAATTTATGAAGTGAATATGGGTTTAAAAACAATTTAAGATGTATTTACATATGAGTTTACATTTTTAACCAATAAGAACATTAGGATTTTATTGTTTGAGCGGGGAAAATCAATTTATAATTTTTTTCTTTTTCTTGAAAAAATATGACAGGCAGTTCTGTAAAACAAGAAATGAAATTGGTCTGGCCCAAGGCAATTTTTGTTACACAATAGCATTTCTTACAGTCTGATTGTGCTATTTCCGTTGTACCTCATTTGGTTAATGATGTCAGCTTGTACACATAACTGTTTCTAGAACAGCTAATTCCCTGATTGGTATAAAAATACTACACAGCAGATATTGTTGGGTACAGACTATTCATTACCGTGTACTGTATTGACATTGAAAGACTCTTGATTTATTGTTATCATTTGGAGACAAATGGACTGTAGTGTGACGCTTATCTCCTCGTGTCACCAGGAATTTGTTTAATTGTGATTTTATAATGTCAGTCATTTATAACAAGGAACTAGGAACTGGCTGTATAAACACTATTTAACATTTGACATGTTTACTAAATTTTGGACTGTGCCATAACAGAGTACATTAACTATTTAATCACATGATAATCATCAGAACATCACTTGTGTGAAGAGGGCAAATGTTAATTGTTGGAATTGGTCATCATGGTATCAAGTTTCATAGATCAATGCTCATGATATCAGTCGCTGGGGTGTCTGGGCCAGTGGCAATTATTTACATAGTGCCATCAGCGGGAATATTTCTGAAGGCAGTATTAACAAGAAATGAAAGTTGTAAGATGCTTTTCCAAACTGATGACTTGACTTTGTATTGTTTATGTGTTCTGTAATCAGCTATTTGAAACGCAGATGCCAGGAGGAGTAGCTGTTTGTCATCACTGTACTGGTGATCGTATGCATGGCAGTTAACCAAGAACATCTAGCTTGAATATTGATCAGTAACATCGAGCAGTACTCCTAAATGTGAATGAAGGGTTTCACAGGTAAATGTCAGGCTTGCATCTTCATCACCTCAGACTTTCCTTCCAAATGGAGATGACATTTTATGATATAAGTGAACTCTGTTCTAAGTGATGTGGAACTAACTCACTGAAACATCCCCTAGCCAAATATAGTTTCTGTTATTTGCACATTGTCACAGATTCTGATTGATAGAAGCAACTTAAGAACTTGTCCTCAAGTACTAACATCACTACAGTTATTGTCAAGTGTAATTAGCACTAGCCCATGTCTGTTTTGATATTATTATTAAGATGCACATGTTTTGAGGTATTGCTGCGTGTTTCTACTATTTAGGCAAGGAGGCATTTTTGGCATATTTCGCCCTGCTGGATAGATTATATCTGCCAGAACTGACTTGCCCAGCTCATCTGGACTTTGGGCTAATGGTTAACAATTAAAGAAGTTGACTATCCATACAACTTGGTTTTCCTTCAGTGTTTTAAAAGTCAGATTAAATTTTCTTAAGAACTGTGAGAGGTGGTGCTGTTGCTGTTATCTATGAAAGGTATCTTTTACACACTTTCTAGATTTGATCAGTGATTGTTTTCACACCTACATATTTAGAAAGGTCAGTTGTACCATTTTCTTGATATTATATACTCAGTGTACACCAAAACCCTGCAATCTATTTCTTTGAAAAAAACACTGAAATAGTGTTTGAGTGATATGAAAGGTGTTTTCTGAAAAATATAATTGTACATTTCCTGGATGCATTGATTTCCTTGTCAGTATGATATTTTAGAAAATACTAATGTGTAGTTGAATGCAAGCATAACCATGAATGCTGTTCTCAAGGCTGTTGCCTTCATCCATTTTTCTTCAGGCCATCAAATCAGGTTGGTGTTTCTCAATTATCTCTGAAAATGATAATGGGTGGATGGGTAGCCTAGAGATTAAAGTGTTCATTTGTCATGCCAAAGACCTAGGCTGAATCACTGTCACTGTCATAATTAACTTTGTCTATGTGCATCATCTATGGTGTCAGTGTATAGAATTCAATTAAAACAGTCCTTCGCTTTTCATTTTTCATACTTACTCTTGTCTAGGCTCAAATGTGTTGAGAATGTTAAACTGGGCCACCTTTCTCAAACCAGTAAGGTGATTGTAAGTCACTAATGTAACCTTAATGCAGTGTAGAAGAATGGGAGTTAAGGTTAGCGTAGTAAAGGTTGCATCGTGAAAGGAGTCCCTGGTCTCTTATAATAGCAAGGAACTGATGCAAATATTGGAAGTCTGTGAATGATTGCATGAATTTGGAGAAAGATTTGTGTACACTGAAATCTATTGCACTATTTGTTTACTACAAATCTTGTGTCCAATGTTCGAGCAGATAGTTACATTGATATGTCACTGTCTGACAAACACTTAATATCAATGATAAATGAAGTTGCTTGTGGTTGATAACCATGCTGCTTATTACAGGCTGTTTATCAATTGACATTTCATTTGTTGTGGTAATACTAGCATCCTTGATATCTCCAGGGTATATGTTCTCCTCTATACCCTGGATGTATCCACGGCTCAGCTCGATAAATTTATAACCTCCCTTCGTGGGCTTGTATTCAATCAGGTGTCTACGATGGGAAGTTGAACGAACTAGTCACGACTTCCTTTCGCTTAACAAATTTTCTAACCGCTTAAACTTGGCAAAGGACCCTGAATTTCGGGGTAGAATAGGCCTTCAGCAACCCATGCTTGCCACAAAAGGCGACTAGAGGCGACCAGAGGCGACCTACAGGATCGGGTGGTCAGACTCGCTGACTTCGTTGACACACGTCATCGGTTTCCAATTGCGCAGTCCGATGCTCATGTTGTTGATCACTGAATTGTTTGGTCCAGACTCGATTATTTACAGACCGCCGCCGTATAGCTGGGATATTGCTGAGTGTGGCGTAAAACTAAACTCACTCACTCACTCACTTGGCAAAGGTTCTCTGAAAGAGGTAGAAGGAGTTTTTGCACATACACATGTATTTTTTAAAAAGTTTCAGACCTAAAAATATGTCAGTATGATTTCCCCCAAATCTGAGTCACTTTTGTGACTGCTACCTTTCTTGACACTGGCAAGCTCAGTTATAACAACAGCTAAGCTGATTGGCTATTGTGAGAATGCGAAGCCAGCAAAGGGAGGTAATAAAATTATCAGGCCGACCTGTAGATGCGTCCAGGGTATAGTAAAGACTTGTCGGAACGTATACCCTGGAGATATTGAGGATGTAATACTAGGTGATTGGGATGTATTTACATTCATGTACAATTTCTAGTCATGTTGAAGATGTCATCATAACAAGATGAACTGGTATTGCCCTTAGTTCAGAATCTGTATTTCTTTCTTAGGTTTTCAGGTGTGTAATGTTCTCTACATCAAACACAAGATGGATTCTGAAAACCACCAGTGATAGATCAACATCATATACATAGTCAGGGTATGAAACTCCCAAAAATTTTAGCCAGACCACTGGGCTTGTTAAATCTGAAACTTTCCAACCCAGACCAAAACTTACCTGCTCAGTAAATATCTTCATATACAGTATGGTTCAAAATTATTGAGAATAGCTAAAGCATTTCATATTATTAAAAGAGAACAAATCAGATAAAATTGAATGTATTGTGAAAGTGAACTGACCTTTACATGTTGTGTAGGTAACAATTTAATATTTTATCAAGTCTCCTTGAGCTTCACGGCACAGTCTAAGACGGGTAGGCATACTTCCTATCAGAGAGGTTAGTGTCTCGTGAGTTATGCTGTCCCAGTATCGGACCACTTCTCTCAATTTTTGTCAACCCCTTTTGATTCACACATTCCTTCATCATCCCCCAAGTGTTCTCAATGGGATTTAAGTCAGGACTATAGGCAGGAAATGGTAATGCAGTCACATTTTTCTCCTGAAACCACTGCTTGGCATGTTTTGCGGTGTGTTTAGGATCATTATCTTGCTGCAAAATCCAGTCATTTCCATAAAACACGTGCACTTGGAAGGAGAAAATTATCTAATATGTTAGTGTAGCGTTGACTTGTCAGATTTCCCTCAAACACACACAGCGGGGTCGTTCCTAATAAGGATATCCCTCCCCATACATGAAACTTTGGGCTGTATTTAGGTCGTCGATACAACAGTGCTGACGCAGACTTTGTCCATATTTTCACATTATTGAGATATACCCATATTGAGCTTTCATCAGTAAAAATCACATTTTCCCAGGCAAAGTTTTCATGTGCCAAACACCACTCAACACGCCTGTCTTTATGTTCTTGTTTCATGAGAGGAGAAGGAATTCCAGTCTTTTTCTCCCATCCAAGATCAATCAAATTTCTTCTAACTGTAGATTTTGATACAGCTGTTGATCCCCTTTCTATCATTTCATACCTGATTTTGGAGATGCTTGCCCTTTGCTTTTTAGACGCTAAAATTCCCAGCCGGACGCGATCTCAGAAGTCCAATTTTCTGGGTCTCCCTGCTCCTTTCTGGTGCCCAAAATCCTTTCCCTCTTTAAAATTCTTCCTAATCCTATACATAGTAGAAAGAGGAGTTCCTGTTCTCTCTGCCAATGTATTTACATCTTCAATTCCTTGATTACACAACTCAAAAATCAACCTTCTTTTATCTTCAGCAGACATTGTTGACAGTGCTGAGGAAAATGACGTCTGCTACAAATTCAGGGGAGGTAACTCTAATTGTACTATACTCAGTAGGCCAAGATGAGTTACCTCCCTTATACCATTACTTAGTTTTAAGTATCAGTGAATCAGTTGAGGTGTTAGGATAGCTCAAAGTAAGAAGAAAAATTCTCAATAATTATGAACCAGACTATACATGTCTAAATTTTAACCCAACCAACCATTCGGCAAGTGAAATTGAGAATTGGGCAGGCCATGTTGAAAATACCCTGTCATTGGTAGTGAGGCAGGCAGATATTTTGAACACTGACATGTTACACAGAAAAGCGAAAATCTTTAAAAATGCTAAATCAGTTATAACATTTTAGTAGACCATGTTAAAATAAAATTTTGTATGTTTCACATATGTTTATTACTATTCTTATGTGCATCTATCTATTCAATTGTAATAAATGTTATGTTTTGATGATGCAGAGAAAACAACAGTCATAAGTTTTCTTTGGTAGAAAATACCTCAATGTTTGACATGTTGATATGATTTATAGATTTCGTTATGATACTGACTTCATATATCACAGTAAGCACAACCTACATGTTTTCAGAGGCTGTATCTGTTCTACCTGTGTCCATTACTTCTGACTCTCAGCTCTAGATTTTTTTTTAATACATGCACACAAAATCCACTCACAATTCCTCATCCTCATTTGAACTGTCATGGAAAATCCCATAGTAACTAACATGTTTATTGTGGTGGCTGTGCTTTTCCCTGATTGCCATTAGCAAAGGGACAGCACTCTGAACAGCTTCTGTGATTGTGCTATAAATAGTTTGCGAGCGAGGCAGCTCTCATCATGTAATTACCCCCTATCTGCCAGGCCTGGCAGTAAACTGTTAAACAGGCAGTCTGCCTTGAGTTGTTGCCTGCATTGACTACTGTGAAAGAAGATGGGAGGAGTACAAGATGCTAGGACATCCTACTTGGTTCCAGAGAAGGTTAGTTACCCTGGGGTGTCTCCTACCTCCAATTTCGTTAGGGTTGAAGTTCCCTTATGTTTGTGTTTCATGCCAGCTATGTTATCTTTTGTTTAATCTGAACATGAAGGAAGACAACTGATTTCCACCAGCAAAGAAGTTTGCTAATGGACTTTGCTTTTCACATTTTTAGATATGCAGATGTTAAATCTAAGTTAAGGAGTTCAGTTTTATTTTCATTAGTTGTTATGTGTTATGTTACTTGAGTGAGACATTATGATAGATTTTCTGTGGTTGTTCATGTAGTAGATTGTGAGAAATGTAAACATACTGTCTATGTATTAATAATGATGAAGTACTTTGTGGATCAAAAACTTTTCTTGGAAGTTTCATTTTTAAGAGTATCAAAATTCCTTGCACTGACATGTATGATGTAACATATTGTTAGAATAGTAAGGATAATGAATTGAAAATCATTTTTCTGTCCAAGATATAAAGTTTACTTGCATGTAACTGTTGTATTTTCTCATGTTATATTTGTGTACTAATTGGATAATTTTATTGCATTTTAAGATAAGTTTAGAATTTTATTAATTCTTCGCTGATGTGGAAGTGAAACATGGACATTACAAAGGGAAACTATGATGTGGCAGCATGATGTTTATGTTCATATACTTGATTGTGTGATTGAAAGCTCATAGCAAAGTTTACAAGGAAGTCAAACTTGAATGCTAACTTGACCTACATTACTGTAGTAGGTATTGCATTACTATTGTCCTTGGTATATGTATTAAGTGTTATTATCATTTGGAGAGTTCTATATCACTTCCACTTGCAATTTTCTGGAGAATATTCAGTTCATTTAAGCATTGTTTTTGTATTATGATCATGCAGTCATGCTAATTTATGTCCTTCCAATATTTGAGGTATGTATAGAATGGAAAACAGCACCCCAGAAATAGGTTTATTGATTTTATTGTTATTGTATGTAAATGGTTCCTTTGTTGAGCAGCCTTTGATGGGACATCATTTCACATCTATAACAAATAAAAGGTTTCATTTGTGAAAAAGTCAGCAAATGTCCTAAATATCTGGCAAAGGATTTCCTGTGGATGATATAAAAACATTTTTAAAAGAAAGCTTTCTTTTTCTATTAAGTCAGCTGGCTGCTTTATTTCCTGTTTTGACCTTTACTGAAAAGTTATGTCATTAACCATTAACATGTTAATGAAATTGTTGATAGGAACGTTTTTGGAGGTCTGTATGTTTTTGTGTCACTGTTAGTAATTTAGTGATGGTGAGAGGGGATGAGATTGGGAGGATCATTGTAATTAGAGACACAGATTTTTCCTCTGTGGAATTACAATCCTGACTCTACCCTGTGATGAATGAATGTCTTAACCACTTGGCCACCTTACTGCCCTGAAATAATACACTATTGATGGACTGTTAGTGTTTGTTACCCTTCCACAGACAACAGTTGTTGGTTCTTGAATTTTTTCATCACCTAATGCAGAAACCATGTTGGCACAATATAAAAGTCCCGTGACAGAGAATGTTGTGCCTGTTCAGGACAGCTATTTTTATTGGGGATATTCAGGTTGTTAGAGAATTCACAAAGTTAAGAAAGGGGAAACATGTGAAAATGTGAATTAAGATCTTTAAGAATCAGAAACAAAGATATGATTTGAGTCATATTTATTTCCAGTGTGTAGAGATTTCTCATTTCAATGATGCAGATAAATGGAAGTCATTAGACAGCGGGTAAAACCAGAGATTATTGATGTATGCTTTCCACAAACATGAATACTTCGTTCTACATGTTTGTGTTTTTGGACATTCTTGAACTTGCAGAATTAATGCACATTCTTGGAATAGTCTGAAGTGATCTCATGTTAAAAACTAATATTTTGAGGTCACAACAGCAAACAAGAGTCAAAACAGTGTCCGTTTTATGAAAGAGTTAGGAACTTGTTCTTATATATATATATAAGCCTCTGGGAAGTATTTAATCTTTTGGGGTTGTGTTTTTTTTTCACAGATAATAGTGGTGGGAGAAATTAATAAATGTAATGGGATGGTGGTGTAGCATAGAAGTTAGTGTTTGCTTGTCTTGGTGAACACCCTGGCTTCGATTCCCCACATGGGTACAATGTGTGAAGCCCATTTCTGGTGTTGCCAGCAGCATAAAACCTAACTCACACAAGCATGCACACGCACACGCACACGCACACATACACACAAACACACCCACAAACACACCCACTAATAAACGTAAGTACGAGCCTATGTTCTTGTCATTATCTTTGGTCTGCTTTCCTGCCCATTTATGGCTACTTTTGTGTCCGGGGTCACCTTTGTCCCAACCATCCAGTGTGCTGGAGCTTGCTTGGATTGTGCTTTGGACAAGTCAGAAAGCTGTGAGCATGGGTTCACATTTGGGTTTGTATCAGTTATGGCTTGATTAGTGAGCGCTGTAACGGTGAATGATTTTCACTGAAGTGGTAGACATCTGAGAGCATGTGTTCTTCTTCCACAGTAGATGACACGCAGTGATATAACTGGACCACTGTTCAAAGTGACGTTTAAGCCATTTTGGTTACTTATGTCAAATTAAGCTAATGCAGTAATACAATTAATGTCTGTTGCTGTTAATATATTTGTTGGATGGAGTTTGAAAGTTACTGTAATACTTTCAATTTTTTGTTAGCCTTTCACTTAACCTGTGCTGAATGTGTCCATGGACATGCTGGTTGTATATGGTTCTTGCCTTGTAATGTCAAGTCTAGATAGTCAGTCATTGAGTTTTTATAGGCACAACTTGATCTCATTATTATGATTTATTCTTTATGTAATTGCCTTACATAGTTGTGCAAGTTTGAGTTACTTTTAGCATGGGAAATTATTGTTTTTCATGGATACAGATTTATATTTTTGTGATGTTGTCACTTTTGAATTTGACAAAGTTGGCGGATTATGTTTTGGTGGTGTCATCTTCATGTTAGACAACCAACTCAGTCAGGGAATGTATACAGAAAACTGTGTTGTTAATCATATTTTTCTTTAAATTGAGAACATGAATGCTGTTGTCATGACCAAAGTTTGCAAAACACATGAATATACATAGAAATATACATATACATACAACAAAATGTTGTGCATGATGTTACTTGTTACCCAAGAAATGTCTGTTCGAACTCCCATTTATCAGAACTTGATCTAACTGCAGACATTGTGTTTTGATTTAGTAAAGATTAGAAGAGGGTTGTTGTAACTGACACTTACTGTTTCCCAGTGGTAATAGAAGCTTTTACTATTAGCACTTTTTGGGCAGAAATACTCACCAAGGTAAGAATATAAATGTTAGCTTTCTACAGGTAATTATCTCAGTTCTATTAGCTTGATGAGGCAAATGTTTGTTTCATTACGAATCTAGGGAAAGCTGAAGTTTCGTCAGCGTGCTAGATAAAATTAGTTGAGTGGGAAGGAAGGTTGAAGAAGTGCTCACCTATCAGCTTTCATATTCGTGAAAACTGTTTCCAAGCGTTTCTCCCAGGCTAGTCTTGACAAGGAGAGTACTTGAGAAAGGTTCAAGTATATTTGAACATTAATACATAGTATCTGTTTACTTTCCCATGCTGTGTGCATCACAATCCAACATAGTCAAGTGATATAGGATATGTGCTAGATATATATAGCCTGAATCAATAGTGATGAAGACCACCCAATGTTAAGGGAACAGGTATTGTGTCAGTAATAAGGTGCAGAGTGTCATAAAGGTATGGAGCTACTGTTCAACCAATGTTCCAGTCAAGGGCAGCGTTCAGAACTCACACAGTTTGGGTTGAACAGTAAGTCTGTTGGTCAGTGGATTCCTGGAGGTTAAACAACCCCCGGAATGTTCATTAGGTGGTGAAGATGCCTCAGGCAGCTGCATCTGCTGATATTACTACCACATGCCATTTCGCTGAAAGGCAGATTTCTGCCAGTATTTCACTGTGAATTAATTAATATTTCATTTTGGAGGGCATTCATCATGTTTACATCTTTTTGCCAGACTATAAACCAGTGTATGATTTCAATAGAAGTTATAAAATCTGCAATTGAGGGTTTTGTGAAAAAACATAATGAAAGCCACGAAAATCCAAGAAATAAATTGAAGGAACATTGCATGGTGAGAAATGTCTGGTGGGAGGAGAAGAATTCCTCAAACCAAGACTGCATTAATTAATAATGTCACATGTGATTACGTTAATGCATTGTAATCAATTTTGCTTTGAAGTAAATGATTGTGTAATGATGTTGCCTAGTACTTTGTCATCTCGTCATGCCATGTATTTTGGAAGCTGGCCATTTCTCTTCTCGTCAAGGAAGATATCAGTGTGATGCTGAGGAAGAACAATCTATGCTTGGTAAATGCCCAATGGATATTAAGAGTATGGGTTATTGGTAATGATTAAACTTCTGTGGAGCCCAGCAGTACCTGGAGTGTTTTTATGATGGCAGTAAGAATGCGTACTCAAGGTCTGAGGGTCAGCTCTGAACTGATTTCGCCTTTGAAATAGTTCAAATCAATATGGACTTAACGCAATAGGACGTAATTGCGGCCTTCTATTTTGGGCATTGGGTAAATAGTCATTTTGACCTTCTTATCATCAGGTAAAATTAAATTTTGTGTGAAAATTGCTTCTGCTAAAATGTGCTAGTAAAACTTTCCCCAGTAGGTGTTGTCAAAGACATTTGCAAATGTTTATCATTGAAAATTTAGTTTGAGGACAAAATGAGTGTTTGGAGTCAAGATCAATTTCGCTGAAGAATAGATCGGGCTTCTGTGGGAAGGCTTCTCATTTTTGAGAGAAGACTGAAAATTCATTAAAGGTTTCTGATTTCAGTGTAGCCCATTTTTTGTAACAGACCAGGGGCAAGATCCTAAGCAAACAAGCTATGGCCATGCCAGTCAGCTGAAGTTATGAATTTGGCATAATAGTGTTTGTAGAGGCATGACAGTATCAGGAACTGTTAGTGTGATAGTTTCTGGAATAAATATTTCTTTATTGAAAGAAGAGTTTATCAGATGATGATCGTCAAGGTTTTACCTGAAGCACAATTTTGTGTCTTGTACTTGTTGATGTTGAGAAAAAATTCAGAAAAAAAGACACTATATCCCAGTGTATGCACAGTTATATACAATCATTATTTTGCCTTCATTACATCAAGTGGCAGTGGAGTAGCCTAGTGGTTAAAGTGTCTGCTTGTTACCCTGAAGAATCTAGTTTGATTCCCCACTTTGGCTCAATGTGTGAAGCCCATTTCTGGTGTTCCCTGATCTGATGTTGCCGGAATATTGCTAGAAGCAGCGTAAAACCTCACTCGCTCACCTGTGCAGGTATGTGTGTATTATTTCCGCCATCAATCATGAGTACTGTTCTTGTAATCGAATCGTTTGAGGTATAACAGTGATTATTTGTCAGTCCCCCAAAGCCCAGAGCATAATCCAACTCTAGTCTAGTCTGATTAGGCAAATCTAGATTGCCTCTGCTTCTGTCCTGAATGTAAGGATTGTTTTGGCCTCCATTTGAATTTATTGTGGTAGATATATATTTTCAAATATGTTGGCTGTATTTCTGTGACTAAATGTCAGTTTAAGTAATTATCAGCACATACAGTATATAACAATATAAATAAGCTTTACAGGCCTTTCATTTTGCCTACAGGATCCTCATATTAATTACTAGGGGTTCCTAGACCCCACTTTCGTAAGTGGAAGTATAACAGTGCACCATGGTAATCTGATTCCACCTTTGAAGAGGATGCATAGTGATCAAATACAGAACAATCATTGATAACAGTTACACACACGTATGTGTTTCAGTGTTGTTCTGCACGTGAGTTTCTAAGCATTTTCCATTGGACTCCCCATAGCAGCAGCTACAGTATCCCAGTTGATCAGTGATAAATATACAGTAGGTACACTTTTTGTCCGCTCTCAAGGTTGCTGAGAATCCTGGCAGCACCAAACTGTTTGCTGTGTGATGTAAGCAAAAAGGTGCGTGTTTGTACCACTGTGGCGAGAATGTACTGGATAATGGCACTGGGCTAGTTAGCATCCCCACTTGATGATGCTGATGTCCTCTGGCATCTCCACACCATGGCCACGGGCTTTGCTGACATTCTTGTATGGGTCCTCCTACACAGGATGGCCAGGTCTTGTGTCCATAATCGGCACTCAACCCAGCCTTCACAACAAAGGTAGGGCCTCATGATAAAACCTTGTCTTACCTACCTGTGGTTTGTGTGAATTTGTCCTTGCACAGTTGCCCTGCAGATGTTTACAGATTTCGTTTTACCTGAATAAACAGTTCAGTTTGCTGTCAGCTTTTTGTGTTACAAGGAAGGAATTCTGATTCCCCTTTCTAGCTGACATCATTGTATGTTGTTTCAATTATCACGATTGTTGTCATTTTATTTGGGATAATGGTTTGTGATTGCAATATCCCCCACGTTTCAATAGTTATTTGAAGATGGAGTTGTTGGTGGAAGAGATAAATACAACATTAAAGGCTTTAATTTGGAAACCGACACATGCAGAAGATCATAGGCAGCTGTCTTGGTTAGAATTGTTTGGCGATGGAATCTTCTGTAAATGCTGACATATCTGTAAGATACCTCATTCTGGTTGTGTCTCCCTTAGATTGATGGGTTGAAGATTGACTTTTCTCGTAATGATGGGATCGATTTAAAAGTGGCATTAGTAAAGCAATTTAGAAAGGGTTAATGCAAACAAGTGTCACATTTTTTCATGGATTTGTCGATCAGTTGAAAGTTCATTTTCTGTAAGTGATTTCCCAAGTTGCTTTTGTGGAGATCTAGTTGGGAGTGATGCATAGTGCTTTTTTATGTTGGGGATTTCCTTCCAGATCTTCTGCAATTAGTTAACATATCAAGGTGAAAAAGCTCTTCATTGAGGTGCACTTTTTGTGTTATCAGGATAATATTTGTTCAACATCTGATAATTGCGAATACAGTCTTTGAAAGGCATATAGATGAACATGATGAAGGAGCAAGCATACTCTTTGGAACATCCTGTCATTCACAAGAATAATGTTGACATCCATAAATCTGGCTTTTTTTATGTGAAATACTGTTAAAAAAAATAAACATACTTGACCATAGCATGTGCATGTAGAATTTATTAATGTTTGTGATTTTGATGTATTGATTGAATTCGTCAGTGTTGATCCTTGATATGAGGACGATTGCTTTCCTGACTGATATATTTTGTGTTGCGATGAAGTCTCAACAGCAGTTGTTTGAACGATTTACTGAGATTGAGATTTGTTGTCAATATCTGAAACCCTTACAATGTTGTACCTCATGATACTGTCAGAAATTGACACACATCCTGTTGCTACAAGAAGCGTTTCTCGTATGTCATGGAAGTACCTTCTGAGCTTCTTGGCAGCAGTTGAGAACAGTGTGATTAATACTGTAGAGTGCATGGAAAAGGTCATGATAGTCAGGGAGTTGTTAGTAGATTGTAGTGGATGTAGTGACTGACCCACACCTGTCACCACACAGGAGGCTGTAGTGCCTCATTGCTAACACCTGTCCCAACTTGTCTGTTTTGCTGGAAGAAATATTATGGATTCAGGTCTGGCCACTTTCAGCTGACCCCCTGTGACTGCCTGCACAGGCAGGCCCCTCAGGTGGGCGGACTTGGAATCTGCCTTAGATTTAAGAGGGGTCATAAGTTTGCTCACAAGACAGATGTTGGTAATTTTCAATCATGGCAAGTAGCTTGATCAATCCTGTCATATTGACAAGTGGAAATTATTAATTGTTGGTGAAATGTTTGTCTTAATGTAATCTGAATTGTATGTGTGGCTTATTAAGATTCTGATCTATATCTTTTTAGCATATTTTCTTTTATACTGAAGGTGTTTCTGTGTCACTTGCCCAGCTTGAACGATAAAGTTGTCAAGACGGAATGATTAATATGTTTTTGAGGAAATTAGGGTTCTTGCTCTATCTGCTTTAACTTAACTATATTGTGACAACTATTTGTATGAGTGGTTCCTTGATTGTGTCAATCATCTTTGAACCTTTGTACTTGTGAGCATTTTATTGTGTTGAGTGCATCTTTTTCGCCTAGACTGACATGCAGATATGTCCATATTCAAGGGCTTCTGTTTGAAAGAATGCATGGCATTTTCACTTATTGAAACCGAAAGCATGAAGTTGATGTTTTCATAAATCACATTGTTCAAAGTCAGTGAAACAATAACTTTTGGTGAAATTTACAATTCAAGTTGATGTCACTTCTACACTTGTTTTCTGAATATCATGTGGTATACACATAATGTGGAGTGTCATGTAATTTTGTGTGTTAGTAAGGGTTGTTAATAGGTAGTAGAGGTTTAAGATTGCACTAGACTTTCGTGTGGAGATGCATAATACGGCTGATGAGGTGTTGATTAACATGCAGATTTTTAAGTGTGAGGAAAATTTAGATTGATGTTTTTTCGGGGGGCAGTATATGTACAAACTGATTAAGCTGTTTGTGGATGTCTGATGATGGAGCCCAATCTCATGAATCTGCAATTAGGTTTTGCAGGACAACATGTACATGATTAACTGTGTATTTCATAATGTTTGGAGCCAGCAAGATGTTAATGGTGATTTTAATTGTCAGTCGGTACTTAGGAGACAAAAACTGACATGGGTGGTGGGAGGACGGAAATGTAGAAATTTCTTTATCATGGCCTTGCCAATGATTTGCATGACGGCAGAGGATTTGTCCAAGCTCCCAGTTGCCATTCATCAGTAGTGAGCCGCGTGTTTGTCCTCATGGCCTCGTGTTTGTCCCAGCTCCACACACTGAGCAACAGAAATAGGGTGGCGGAGGCTTTATGATTTCCAGACATGTCTCGGTCAGGTGGACTGATAATGATGAAGACGGTTGTGGCATACTGTTCCTTGATTGAATATCTTTGTCTTTCATAGACCTCAGCTGTCACCTTACAGGTCACCTTGACCTGACTGACTGACTGCATTGTGGTTGGCACAGCGTGTATATTATGCATCTGCTGCTTATTGAATATCTATTTGTAGTTACAGTTGACTGATGATGAGGGTATCTAAAAAAATGGAAATATGTTTATTGCAAGGGTAATAGATTCACATGATTAAGCTTATTTGTATTTTAGCTGTTTCAGTAAAGTCATTTGGCCAAGTCATCTGTTCCCTGACCGATTTTTTTCAACCAATTTGTTAAAAATTGATTGTGGAGAGAAAAATATATGGTTAGGATTTAGAGGTGAAACTACATCATCATGGGAAAGATCATGTATGTATGAAGAACAGAGGATTGAGACTTTTTTCTGCTATTGAACTGAACGTGTTATGTGTTGAAATGATCAAATTTTATATTTAACATGATTAAGAATGGAAGACTTGGCAAGATTTAGGGCATTTTGTGATGGCAAGGATTTGCTTTTGGCCTAGAAAATGATTTACTCATCAAAGAATCATCTATGATTTAGTTGGCACATTGCTGAGCTCTTAAGCACACAGATATGTGGAGTAATATACATGTATATGCGTCTATATCTGCTTAATTTTCAGACCGGTGAAAGTTTGCTCGTCAATCGATCTTCATCATCTGGCACCCAGCCTCTGAGTCAGAACATTGAATTATCTAAAGGTCTTGATATTTGTACAGCAAGATTTGCATTTAAAATTTATTATTTGGAGATACTGATGTGGGGCAACTGACTGTGCATGAACATATCAATTTGTTTATGCCCTGAAGTTTTTATTTAGAATGAGGGTAAAGGAGATAATCAATGACAGTTTACTGAGTGAGAGTGGTTATGATCAAGGCCCCATTTCAAAAAGATCTCGTAAGCCTAAGATCTCATAAGTTTTCACATAGAGTTCGTACTCCCTATGTTACAGTATAGGAAGTACAAATGCTATGGAGACGTTACAAGTTCTTAGGCTTATGAGAGCTTTGTGAAAAGGGATCCAGGTGTATGTCCCAATAGTACATTTGTAGGACTGAATGGCATCACCGGTATCAGGTTTAAAAATATTGTTGCCTGATGCCTGTGTCAAGTTGAATTCTCTGGTCAGTCAAGTAAATATCCACATTAAACTTTGAGTGTTCAGTAGTGGCAAACTACTGAAATGTTGTGATATGTATTTGGATGATGAATTTAAGTACAATTGGTATCAATTGAGAAAGATAAATTGCAAAAGAAACCAAATTGTTAATTGTCAAGTGAAATTACTCCACTATAGTTTTGAGAATGTTTTTTTACCCCTGGGTACACTGGTATACCGCAAGATGCATTTCAAAATTTCACATTCATTTCGCAGAAGTTGTGTGTCACAAATGCTTGAGTAATAATCTTTATGTAGGACAGATATTTATGTTTGATCGGCATTCTTGAAGCTGGTTAGCCAATAATAAAGCATTAGACTGAATCGATTTCTTTTTTATTATGTAGAGCAAAGTTTAGGTGTAGATTCTTACACTGTTATGAAACTAAACATAATAAAAACTAAAAATATAGCGGTAAAAGTGTCTGCATTGAAACTTAACACTATGCAGTTAACGAGAAGATGATATCCATAATGTATGCTTCAGTATGGGGAGATCAACTCAAAATTTACAGACAAGAAGGAGGGCATGTATTAATATAAAATGTGAAGATTAGATGTCAGAGCATTGCATCAACATTGAAAATTGGACATCAACATGGATGATGTATGCAGATAAATGTTACATGATAGCAAGAGACGAGCTGTTCAAGGGACTTCCTTCTGATCTCATTTCAGCAAGGACACTGTATGTGTTAACTTTGGTATTTAAAAGTATTTAATCCGTTTGGCTTGCTGGCTGACTGTCTAGGTATGTTTCAAACAGACCAAATACATTGTTATTTCAACTAGATGGCAAAAAATGAGAGTTGAAAAACATGGAGACTTTTACTGACAAAGGAGTTTTAGACATCTGTTACCATAATGGCAGAGGATGTCTGGCGAAATGCATTCATGGTCTGTGGGAAAGGTATTGATACTCTGCCAGTGCCATGGTTTCTTATTTGTGTGGTACTTAGAGCTATACTTTGACTTTGTTGATGTTTGGATGGGAGTATTAACTAGTGGCTGAAGTCACAGGCTCCGATGGATCGTTGCTGATGTGTGATGTTTAAGTGGTATGCACTGAATAAGACAAAGAATGATAGTATTAAGGAAAATGATGCTTATCAAACACTTTTATACTTTTATGATCAGATTAACGAAGTGTTCACAATGGTATTTAGCAACTGTGACAGAATATTATGAAGACTTCTGTTATGGACTTATTGCCTGGTGTCTTTTGTCCTTGTAAACATCTTATGGAAGACTATAGAACCAATGAAGCTGTCTTATGTCAAAGCTGACTGTGGAATAAAACAAATCACCATCATTAACTCCAGTAGTCAAGTGCAGTCACCATCATCATTGTATATTACAGAGTATGTTGATATGTCACTATTGAGAAGTATCTTTGGCATGTCCACTATTGAAATTCATGAAGAACACTTGTGATATTATGGCAGTGCTATTGGGATGCACAAGTTCTTGTTCTTTTGCTCATGGAAGCACATTTGCTGATTCAGATTCATGCACATGTTCGAAAAAGAAACTAAAATGCCTATTCAAACAACATGTACTTTACATACATTTTCAGCAAAACTGAAAACTTGTTGTATATGTTTTTTGTTCCAGTGCATCTACACATACTGATATCATAGCATAGCAGTTATGTTTACCATTGTTATTTCATTTCAGCATGTATATTAGGTCACCGATTCGTGAAGATAGGGGTGTTGAATAGGTCTTCAGCAACCCATGCTTGCCACAGAATGTGACTAACATGATTGGTGGGCAGGCTCACTGACTTTGTTGAGACATGTTATCGGTTCC
The DNA here is from genome assembly GCF_037392515.1 of Haliotis asinina. NCBI lineage: Eukaryota > Metazoa > Mollusca > Gastropoda > Lepetellida > Haliotidae > Haliotis > Haliotis asinina. The sequence continues at coordinate 48,216,442 of NC_090288.1, read as the reverse complement.
CAGCTGTGCAGCTTGATGTTCATGCTGTTGATCACTGGATTGTATGGATCAGACTTGATTATTTACAGACTGCTGCAATATATCTGGAATGTTGCTGAGTGCGGTGCAAAACTAAACTCACTCGCTCTCTCACTATATTCGGTCCCCATGTCATATTCATTTGATTCATTAAGATTAACATCAAATTCACCCACTCACTGACTGTTTCAGGTCTGATCCCTCCCAGAAATGTGAGACATATGGGGAGGAGGAAGAAGAAGAGGAGATCCTGGGATCTGATGATGATGAACAGGAGGACCCTCATGACTATGTCAAAGGTAATATGTTTTTTTTCATCTTCATTCTGGAAACAAATATACCTTCTCAGATGTCTGTGCCATTGTAAAATAGAGAAAATTTGTTGCCTTATCCTGACTCATAATATTTACTTCTCTATCTCTAACTTGAGATGCAGAAGAAACACCTGTGCAATGTTCCCCAGGAATGGTGAAAATATCTTGGCTGAACTTATCTTTCTATCACATAGGTGCACCTTACTTCTGACTGTCCAGTGACTGTCACTCTCTCCATTTCCACCATTTCCTTTTTAGTGTCGGTAATCCAAGCTGCCTTATCAAAATTATTACATTTTTAACCAAATGAGGACCACCTCTGTGGTGTAGTTGTTAGAGTGTCTGCCTTGAGAGTTGAAGGTTGCATGTTTGATCCCCAGCCGCCACACATGCATGCACATATGAGAGAAATAGTCTTGAGTACAATGTAAACCCCATTTCACCTCACCTCACAAAATGAGTCTTGGATATGTTTATATTATCTGTTTCTGAAATCTGTGATTTTAAATGTTGTGACCGTGAAAAGTAATCTGTAATTTTCAGATATTCAGCAATTTACAAACATTTTCCCCTTGAAAACAAATATTGATTCCATGACTGCAGTGGTATAAGATTTGTCTCAACACAAGGTCATTCCACAACCTGATGTGACCCAATTCGTGGCTCTGGAAAATACATGCTTGATAATTCTGAATGAAGTATTTTTCAACAGGCTGGTGGTAATTTTTCAGGACAAGTATTGATTCTGTTTTGTTAAGGATGTGTTCTGCTGTATCACATCATTAACTTTATGTCTGGTTACGTGCAGAGGATTGGTGACATGTGTCACATACATCTAGAATCTATATATGACCTTGTAATTTGATCTTTTTGAAAGGATAAAGTGGGTGGATTGTGCAGTTGATCCTAGGACTTTGTCTATTGCGTGGTTCTCCATTTTTTTCTACCTGTGAAGATCAGGGAATTTGTCTTCACCAACCCATGCTTGCCCAGAGCTTGTCCACCCAACAGGATGTTTGATCACTGTATTGTCTGGTCCAGACTTGATCCTTGAAGAATGGCCTCCATACCGCTAGAATATTTCTGAGTGTGGCATTTAAAAAAAACCCAATCAAACATGCTCTCAGTCATTGGGTTGCTCTTTCTTTATTTTGGGGCTTTGGTGTCGACTAGTGGTTAAAGAGTTCTTTCATCACACTGAAGACCCGCGTTGGATTCCCCACATGGGTACAATGTGTGATGCCCATTTCTGGTTGTACCCCGCTGCGATTTTGCTGGAATATTGCTAGAAGCAGCGTAAAACTAAACTCACTCACTTTCTTGATTTTCTGATTGTTGCTAACACAGCATACATGTTAAATTTGTCTCACCAAGACAACTTCAGGCAGAACAAAGAAAATTTCTGCTAATACACTTGGTTTTGGAATCACTCACTCTGGTGAATTCAGAGCTTATCTGGATGACAATGATAAATTTTAGAACTGTAATAAAAGTTTGAAGTATTGGTTTAAAAATAATCGACATGTACAAGTGTCTGAAAAGTTGCCTCTTCCTTTTGTACATATGTAACATTTCAACTTCTGACATTATATAAACCAGAAGTGTGTTTAAAATTAGTGGGTAAAGGCCAAGGTTTTAGAGCTTCAAAAGAAATCTGTAAGCAATTGTGTTGCCTGGATGATTTTTCCCCACTATATTTGTACTGCCTTATCTACACAATCAGGGAAAATCTGCTGGGGTCAAAGATTTCTTGTGTCTAAATACTAGAAAAACTTTTCCTGAAGATCTCTTGGAAACATTATAGCCTTTGATGTATATTTTGTGTGGTCTTAAGCATGTTTAAACCAGAATATGCAAATGGCAGCTTCAGCAAAATCTATTTGCCATCCCTGACGACACAGCTGTTTGGTTTATCGAAATGCTGTATTTGGTTATTATGTGCATATGCTCTAGAAGATCATGTCGACTAAAAATGACCCTTATGAAACTATCCTTTTTGGGTGGAAAGATATTTGTGGTCATGAACCTCATTTCTCTAAACGGATTTACCTACTTTCAGTTATGTGTCTGTTTTGTTTGTTTAACCCCACACTAAGCGATATTCTAGCTGTGTGGAGGCAGTCTAAAAATATTTGAATCTGGATCTGATAATCCAGTGATCATCATGAGCATATATCGGTCTATGTCATTTGGATACAATGACATGTCAACCGAGTCAGTGAATCTGACCACCAATGCAGTTGGTCGTGTCTTATGACAAGCATGGATTACTGAAGACCAAATTTAATCAGGACCTTGATAGGTCTGACCCCAATTTCTTGAAACAAAAATAAGATTTTACTCAAATTTCAAACTTGAAACAAATTTGACAATTTGAAACAGCTGAACTTTTAAGTCAACTCCTTTTTTAAAATAGAAAAGCCCAAGCAACATATGTAATCTATCCACCAAACTCAAATTCCTTACTGTATTTGAGTAATATCAATTTCAGTTTATTCTAGAAAATGCATTTTCTATGTTTTCTCAGATTTGAGCAAGAATTGTAACTTAAGTCAAAACTCAGAGTTAGGTTTGTTACGAGAAATCATGGTCAGTTCTGTGTCTGAAATATTTGGTGCCAGTGAACATACCTCTTTATATCTGTGACTTTTACTTCATATTCTGAATTTCCTCGGGTTGCAGTTTGGCCAACCTGAACTAAATGATCCCAGAGCTTCTTGTGATCTCAAATTACCCACTTTTTTTATTGTCTTTACACTGACCAGTCAAATATCAGGATTAGGAAAGTGGGTGAGAAAGGGACTTGTAGTGCATAGAAACCAATGCCTCTACCAGTTGTAATGAACATGAAGACATCCTTTCCTTCAAAAAGACATTACTTTTTCATGTCAGTCTGTTTCTCAATGTTTTGAATGTCTCCCAAACTCTACTCTAGCAACAGTATTGTTGATAAAGGCTAGACGTAACAATGCTTTCTGATTGGCCAGTCTAAATGAGAAGCATAGCACCAGTCAAATTAATAAATGAAAACCGGGGGCAGATAACTTAAAAATTTTGGAACAACTGAATGGACCCAAGGGTTAGTGATCATGGTTTATTGGAACTGTGGGCCCCTGAGATCAATGATGGTCTTTCCTATCGGTGCCTATTCCTTCATCAATTTATAGAGTAAAAATACTTGGATAATGGTTTGGATAATGTATCAATTTGTGTATGATGTGTCTTCAGTGGTATATCCTCATGGTTTAAAAAACGTAGTCTGCACCCACAGCTTTAATCACTTCAACACTGTTTGATTCATTGACTAATTTTTTGATCCACTATGCACCACAACTCATTAAGTTACTACATGAAATACTTTTTACACGGTCTTTGAAATTAATCACTTAATGAGAAGAAAATTAGGCCTGCTAGAATCCAACTTGGATAATGTTTTGTCACCACAGAGTAACAGAATATACAAACGTTTTGAAACCATGAATCACTACTTGTTTCTTTTTAAAAAACTATTTGGCACAACATTTCGCCAGTCATGAAAGTAAAGTTTACAACTTGAGTCACAGTGATTAGCATTTGTGAAATTACTGCCTAATCAGATTGAAAATCAAATTTCTTCCAACATGACCTACAGCAGGCTGACTTCTTTTACACATTCCAGGCAAGATACAAGTTGAATAATCCTTGCATTTAATGACCTCGTCTGACAATTTGCACCAACAAAGGAAGGCTATTCCAGTTGTCCCTACACCTATTTTGCAATCCCTCCTTAGGGTAGGTAGACAAATCTAATAATTGTCTAGAGCCCCTGATCAATTTCTGCATCACAGGCAGTGTGTGAATGTTGAAGCAAGTGAAGGGTCTCGTGCCTGTGTAGCTAGTGTGTACATACATCTTGATACAGATCAATCACTGCTCACCCAAGGATCTCACACCACAGACAAAATGTCTTGTTAGAAACTATGATGTTCTCCAAGGTTAAAGTACTGGTGATTTGGGTTGTTTTTTTTTCAGCATTTTGTGATTTTGTCACAGCTTTAAGTCAAAGTTAAACCTCCACTGCCAGGTTTGGCTTCCTTCACAGAAACTATGACATCAGATGTTAATTCTTCTATGGACTTCTTCCAAGAGTCCCTGGGTAATTCGTTAGGCACATGTCATGTAAAAGTCAAATGTTTAGGTGGGGAGATGCAAAACAATGTGTATAGAAAAAGACATATGTGTTACTTATTATGCCTTATTTAAGTGGCACTTTAGAGGTTGGGACAATATTGGAAATATTTATAGATAACACTTTTAGTATGTGAGTGTGACATTTTGATACAGATTCTTGTAACATTGTTTGATTCCTGCTTGCAACACTACAAGAATCTTTATCGAAATGTAGCACTCATGAACAAAAAAGAAGTTTAGATAGGTTAAATGTAATGGTTCTGCATCTTGTGTGTCATTGACGAGTTTGGAAGTGAATAAAATGGCAAATCCCTCTTAATGTGTCCGTTGCATTTATGTTACGGTTGTTATGTTAAAGTTTCACTTGTTCAGTGTGGTTGTGTTATGCTTTCTTGAGATATGGTGCAAACATTTCTGACAGGATATCCTATAAAAAACATCTTTCATATGGACCATGAAAATATATGCTTTGATAAAGTCCAAATTCAACATCACACGGCAAAAAAAATCTGTATTCTTGGTCCATGGTTGCACTTTCTCAAAGTATAAATGTATTATTATTTGTTCATAAGTACAGTGTACTGAGGATTGTGCCCTTCTTTGGAAAATTTTTACGAAAGTTGTTTGACAAAGAAGGTTAATATTCAGTAGCAATCAGCATGTTGGTCTTTATATATCAGTCTCTTGTTGAACTGTGTTTTGTGATTATTTGAAATATTGACTGAACAGAATTGATTTTTTTTTTTTCCTCACTGAACAAGTTGCCTCTTACGACAAACATGGCTTGCTGAGGACCAGTTCTAATATTGATCTTCCCAGGTCATGTTGTACAGCTATGTATATATATATGAGGTTATTATGAAACATAATTGGATCATTCATTGTCTGTTCCTGTTGGAATCTGAGACTTCGCTGTGGAATCTTGAAAAGTCGTCTTGATGATACTGAAACCCATGAATAATGTTTTCAACTCAACTTCAGTAATAGTTTTGGAACTTTGAAGAAATGACATTGAAGTGTCTTCTGCTGCAACTGCCCTAGTTCTTCTTGGTTATCACTGCCATTACATACAGTTAAAGATGTCAAAACTGGCACCTGTCCAATCCGGCAAGTTGCCAACACCGGCATAAAATAACAGTCCCATCCGTGGCTTGTACATTTATCATTAGCGCTACAGTCCAGCACATAGTGGACTGTACTGGATTGTTTCTTCAGTCCCAGTGAGTGCCGGTTTAGGCAGTTTCCACTTTACTTATGCTTATGGATGGCTGGCTTGGTGATGTAGTGGTTAAAGTGCAAGGTCAGAGGTTCAAATTCCACCTGTGCCATATCAAAAGACCTACACTAATTGGCACAAGGAGTGGTCAGCTTGGAGTCAGTATAATGTGTCTGAGTGGAATATTCTTATTTAACTGCAGCATGGTATATCGGTGAGCAAGCATTGTAAAACCAGCACACGTCATCGTGAGTAAAATATTCGTCCATTTTTGTGGAAGTGGCGGTGGCCACGCAGGTTAGGTGGTTGACTTTGTGTGCTACTGATTATGTGCCTAACTCTGAGGGTGTGGGTTTGAATCCTGGATCGGACTCCACCAAAAACAGTACCAGAATTTGTACTTTACTGAGAAAGTGTTATCCAAATATGACATATGTTACATTTGACCACTTTCTAAATGGCATTGTGTAATCATAGTTGTCTCTTGCTGTTGTTTTATGTTTTTATTCGCTTATTAGACATTGTGTCTGCTTGTTGTTGGAATTTGCTCATTGTTCATTTTTGTTTCTCCTTCATTCTGTTTCCAAGTGACGAAGGCTTAGTGTTGATGCGAAATTGCAAATGGAATGGATATTAATTGACTACAGCATGACTGAATTTCCATATTTGCTGTCAGTGATGCATGTGTGTGGTTTAATAGCTTTCAATGTGAACAAAATGAACAGACACATGAATATATTGGAGAGAGAAAAGTGACATAGTCCCTGTCCACAAAGTCTTGTCATAACTGTATGGTTTATCATATCATATCATATGTTGCATTACTACGAATGTTCTGTGGATCAGGACCCAAAATCACAAGCCTTGCAAACTTTGACATTAAGAGTACTTGCATATGTAAGTCTTATATATAGGTTAAGCAAAAATGATTACTGTAACTCGTCCAGTCTTGTGTTATATCATTCACCCAGTGTTGTTTTAATCAGATCTTAGTTCCCTGTTTCTGTACCATGGCTTGTGTAGCTCTAGGGGCAATCTGATTTCAGTTGGATTTATAGTTCACTTGGCTGTAAGGTTCTTGTGATGCATGACATCTGTCATTAACTTCTGGTATTTGGATCATTCTCTGTAAAAAGCTAGAAGCTGTTGGTCCCTGTACTAGTGTCTCATTAAGATGTCCTGAAAGAATTCTGATGCAGTTTCAAGTTACCCTCCTGAGGAAGTCAATTTGACATTCCAAATTATTTTGAAATAAGCTGAGGTTCAAAAACATTTGGCTTGTAATCTTGCCATCAGTATTTTCTGCTATTTCTGTGGGTAATTAATTTCAGATCTCTGAAACATCGGGGAACATGACATCAGTAAGACGTTTGTCCATGTGACACAGTGCAGTTAGTGTTTTTGCATTCTTTACAAAAAGGTTCAGGCCCATCTCTGTCAACATGGACATGGGCATCTTTCCTAAATCACAAGGGCTTCCGTACTTTTTACTGCTTGAGTTATCTTTTTGGTTGGCAAGAGTGCTACAGGGCCATGTAGTGTTCACGTGCTTAAGAAAGTTCACGTTGCCATGGAAAAACACATATACACACAGACATGGACACTTCTCAGAAACATTTGTTCCCTGTGGCAGTGGTATTATAAGTCGGGTTTGATGCTTAAAGCATTTGTTGCAACAGTTTAAAATCTATGTTAAGAATGAAAGTTGGCCAGAGGAACGCTTCATGGATTCGGCATCTGCTAGGTCATTTCCTTGTGAGGCTCAGTTGTCTCAGGCACTGCAGAATTTTGTCCCTTGGACATTGCATAATTTTGCGATTATGAGTTTGAATCCTATATTTGCTCCTTATTACGATGCCTGGTTTGTCAGGACCACAGTTGTGATTGTGTGCCTTTCCAAACTGGTAAATATTTCTGCCTATCACATGGGTCTTTTCTCTTGCATGATGACAAAATACTGTGATCCCCAAGTCACTAACTTAAATGAATCATTAATGTTTGAAAAACTGCAACTCGCATTACACTGTTTAAACTTATCTCAACCAAAAGCAGGAAAACTGTCAAGCCTTGCTTTTTTATTAGAGATGTATGGTAGACTTATGTTAAGCGTTTTTGTACATGTTGTAGGTGGCTACCACCCTGTCAAGATTGGAGACATGTTCAACAGCCGGTACCATGTTGTCAGGAAACTAGGATGGGGACATTTTTCAACAGTCTGGCTCAGCTGGGATATGCAGTGAGTATACTTAAACTTTTCCTTTGACACTGACTGGATCTGTACCAACACACTTTGGTTTTTTCTTTTTCACCCTAAAATGTCAGGATTGGGTAGGTCTGTATCTTTACTCTGGTATGAGATTTTAAATCTCACAAACTAACCTTGTAGACAGAACCTTGTAGGTGGGTTGTGTTTTTGGTTAGATATAGTCTGCTTTTAATTTAGGAATTGTGCAAAAATAGGTTTCCTATGACAAAATTTATATCTTACTTGATACTTGATAGGACTGAGAAAAATATGAATTTGCTGCACATATCATGCTTACCCAAGACCCTGGCATTTTAGACACACATACACAGGACAAGTGTACACTGAAGTCATCAAAAGCTTTATCTTTTTGTCAAACCTGTATAAGTATCAAGACCAAATGCAAACATCAGCAACTTGTGGTTTAACCATGGCATTAAAGTATATTTTTTTCATTAAATGATATGTGACCAACAAACCATCTGTTATAATCGTCCTATAGTAATGATCCATGCAACCCGAATACCATCGTTGCCCTTCATAGCCGTAGTACCTTATCACAAATGTTTCAATCTTGACAAGATACTTATCATGCTTAGCTAGTTACGGAAATTAGCTACATGCCTGTTCTTGCACATTTGACAACAATTTGCAGGTCATCTCTTCAGTTTTGCGGCCATTTCGCCCATTTTGGGCCTTCCACTGGTTGGAATTTTTCACACAGCAAAGAAAGCTTCCATGGTATCATGGTACTAAATGCCACACCAGAATAGCTGACAGTCAACATAGAACTGACATTTCCCTATACTGAGAGCACCAGTTCATGACCTTATAGGGATAACACTGTATATTTTGTGTTAATGATTTATTTGTTCGGAAGAATTGCCAGTTTGTTGCTAGGATAGAGATATACAGTAATCGCTGTAATAAGCAGACCTACAGTACAGTAATTTCATTATAATCAATGTTCTTGAAAGTTTTTCTCTTGTAAGAAATTAGGTAAGATTTTAAGTATATATTTGGATATAAAAGTCTATTAATGATTTTGAAATAGTGTTTATTAAAGTAACTTATTGTAGAAGGATACATAGCTAAATGGCTGTCCATTACAAAATTAACCAAACCCAGTCATGACGTCCTCATGTGATGAATGTACATGTCTTAAGTGGTTTCCAAGGCTATTTTAGTGGAAACTCATCTCTGAAAATGTGGGTAATGATTTTGGTGGTTAAAATGTTTGGACAAGAAAATGGACTTTGAAGAATATTTGCGTATGGTCTTGAACCATTGCTTTTTCTGTATGACTGGTGCCAAGTCAGGAGATATAAGAACACCAGTTGTGTACATACGTCCATGCTGTTGGATTACATAGTCCAGTGTGTACCAGATTTACCACATAAATCCCGAGTCTACTCGGGAACTAGCTTTTACATAAATTACCACTTTGAAACAGTTTGAGCTAACCCCTGACTTTCTTCTGGCACAGGATTCAGGTATTTTGTGGAGGTGCTTAATTAGTGGATCATCCCAAAAGTCTTAGTGCTTGTTATTTGTTGTAGGTTTGTTAGAAGACCCATGCAAATATTGATTCCTTCTGTGGGTTTCAATCTGAAGTGCATTGCAGTGTTTCTAAGTTTAAGACTTGGGTGGTGATGGTTCATTTATTAGTGTGCTCTACTCCCAACAGCACTTCTATGAACACACCTTTACCCAAGCATTCGTGTAATTGGGCGTTGTTTGTTAGCGCTTCATTTTCAGGTCAGGAGTAGCCCATGATTGACAGTTTGTGTTAAATTGAAATAATTACCCGAAAGGTACTTGCACACTCATTGCCTGTGGTAAAATTTCTGACAAATTGCAGTCAGTGAGATGGATGGCAAATATGATAATTTGTGTAGTGGCATATATATAGACAGTTGATTTTTAATTTTTCTTCCCTGAGCAGAAACATGCACATGCAGACAACACTGAAAACAGCATCTTAATAAATCCATTCTGAGATTCACATTTGTTCACATTACACTAACTGTTAAAAGAAAGATGTACATTGTACATCTGGCTTTAATCCTTTTAACGAACGATATTTCATTCAATATTTTTATGTCTGGCATGTCTGGTACAAGGTTGCCTGAGTGGTGTTGTGGCCAAGTGGTTCACTTGTCATGCTGAAGACCTGCACCTGTATTGTCGAAACCTTCATAGGCCTAAGAATTCTTAACTCTGATCGTAGCCAACATGTTAAGAATGGGTTTAAGAATTTGTAGGGCTACACCATTCGAGAATAGCTAGCCAGGGTTTCTTTCTCCACATGGGTACATGTATGAAGCCCATTGCTGGTGTCCCTTCTAGTGATATTGCTGGAATATCACTAAAACTAGTGATGGGAATCACAACCAAATCCACTATCAATTATCGAATGACTTGTAGTGAATGATTATCAATGATAATAAAAATGCATTCATTTTTTTATATTATAATCACCAGTGTTATGGATTTTTTCCCCAGTTGTTTTTTTCTAATTAATGGTCTTTTTGTCATCACTAATACTGTTATGTGCACATGCAAGGAAGGCAATGGTTTTGTAATTATACGGTAAAAGTGGTTAAAACTTTGCAGTGCACATAGCTTTATGCTATTGAATGCATGTTTGTTTGTGAATATTTGTCAAATTTAATGGTTAGTTTACTTCATTCAATTGTGTTATGCTTTAACAACAAAATCCTGATTAATTGAAAATATGTTTTTAACAATTAATAATTATTTTTCATCCTTCTTTAGATTGATTTTCGATCATCGGAACTCCACTATCTGAAAGCAGCATAAAACAATACCCACTTAACAGATCTGCATCAGTAGTTCAACATTGCAGTTTGCTGATCAGGCTTGCATCCTTTGGGCTTGCAGGAACCCTATGTTTGTGGGTTTTGATATCAGTTTTTCCAAGATAGGATTCATCACAAGGGTACAATGTGTAAAGACTATTTCTGCTGTCCCATGCCATGATATTTGCTGGAATATTGCTAATAGCAGTGTAAAAGGAAACACTCTCATCCACTACACACTTCCTCTTTTGAAAAATGATTATATTAGGATTACTTTTTGTTAATAGATTTGAATGGGGGAATGACATAATATTGCAAAGGCCTTAATTATTATAACCAAGGTAAGAAATAACTTTACTTTTCAGCACTGAATTAAACTTTTGCTTTGTTTACATTGTAGGTGTGTATGTTGTATTTCTTTGAAGACAAATGTTACTGACATGCTATTTTGATTAATGGCTTCATAATCATGTGAGATGGAATGGAACTTCACGATCATTTAATTGATTAATACTGGTTTGGTAGCGTAATAATGTTTACTCAGCATGAACAAGATACAAGTTTTTAATTTTCACTGCATGCTGTATGGCTAATGTTGATAATCTAGAACACGTCAAGGTTAGTTGTCAATTCTTTTTGCCATGACTATTTTAATTTTAAGCATTTCAGAAATGCATTTGTTCCCTGAGTTCTTCTTTCACCATACACGTCTTGTATAAAGAAATATCAGACTCAAGCAGTAAATTGAAACAGACTCATGCTCAAATTTACAAGCTGGGCTTCACAACATCACATTGATTATGGACAATTTGCACAAGTTAGGCAGCCGCCACTCATTGCTGTATCATACAGTATCCAGGTAGAACCACATGTGTACAACCAACATTATTTCCCCTACTGCCTAACCTTGCATGCTATGCTGAAGCCTTAAATGAAGCAAGTCTAGATTTTCTCAGATTCAGGACTCTCAACTTAATTGGGTACCTTTTCAGTTTCAGTGGGCTTATATGTTACTATCAAAATTTTATATATTCAGGAACTAAGCGTTAGTTTCAAGTAGAACCAAGCACCAGAGATGTTCCAGAGTCAAGACTGGTTAGCCCCAGCAGCAGCAGCACCCATCCATTACTACCCAACTCTCCTCCATCTCGGTCACGTCACTTTCTGCTCCATTCCTGGAGCATGGAGCTGTGCTTAAGTTAAGATTCTGAATGGTTAAAAACATAAACCCTGAATGTCTTTATGTGGCAGTTATTCGACTTAAAAAGACAAAGAAACACACAGACAAAGGACAATGTTTTAAAGGGGAGAATCTTCTTTGCTGCATGTTTGATGGTGAGCAGATGTTAGATCCTGATTGATCTCATGCTCAGCTCTGGCATGTGAGGCTTGTGTCGGTGGGGCTTTTAGGCATGAAGCCTCTGCTCCCAAGTGCAGAATTCTTGTCATACTCCTTCTTGACATGATGGTGTTATTCACAGTAAGTTTAAATACCTTTTATGAAGCTACTTAAATTATGATATGAGGTGTGAAAGTAGTGAATGGTTTCTTTTTTTTTTTGTATTTTTTGTTAACCTTAAATCAACATTGTGATAGTCAGGATTCAATGTTTTGAGCTGATAAGTCTTTCATGCACGATACATTATAGGAAGCTGTGAGGATTGTCACGTTTCATAGTTTTAGCTCACAGTTTGCTGGTTTTGGAATGAATGGGACATTTGATAAGTTTACAGGGGGGTTTAAAACTTCATAAATGGTGGGGTTGCCAAGTGGTTAAGGTGTTCACTCATCATGCTGAAGACTCAAGTTCGAGTCCGTACCTTGGTACAAAATGTGAGGCCCATTTATGATGTACCCTGTCGTGATATTGCTGTAATAATGGTTAAAGCGAAAAAAGCATACACCCAGTTATTCATTATCCTGATATCATGATGTGGTTTTATATTGGGGGGAAATGTATCATGGGAATGAACAATTTATTGAGTTTATCAACACAAATGTAGATGTTTATTAAGCAGTATGCCCATTGCTGAAATCAGTAGTTGTCACAATGTATAGATTTGTTGCTAAATATGGCCAGCCAAACTCATGAAATGAGACAGTTCTTTCCATTCATTACTGAATGTTTTATTGTGTGTGGTAATAGACTAGCATTTATACAATGGCAGTGGGTCAACAAAAGAATGTGTGGCTATTAGTTCAAATGAATATGTGTAGGCAAATGACAAAGGAAAGTGGATGTTATTCATCTTTGCTAGTGCTAGAGTGATTACTATTTTTTGGTCTTGCATCACACTTAGGAGATAAACATCATGTGTTGGCCAATTTCCGGGTGTTATTGAGTATTTGAAGCACGGGAATGCATTTGGAACTGACGGCGTCAGCCGGAGGTTTCAAATGAAATATTCCCGTGCTTCAAATACTCAATAACACCCGGAAATTGGCCAACACATGATGTTTATCGACATTGTAAACAAAAGAGTAAACCAAAGGTGTTTTACTGTCTGCACTCGTTTACATCGAGTAGGGGTACAGCAGTGAAGTGTCGTCAGCTGGCCATATCAGCTGGTTCCCATGGTAGCATCTGGAGTTGTTCATTTGTGACGTCATTCTAACTTTACGTCACAATATGATTTGAATTACGTCACCACTGTTGATGACACAACAAAACAATTGTTTGCGTGTCAATACGCAGTGAATAGTCTTGCAGTTTCCGGGAATCTAATACTATTTGATCATGTTTTTCAACCAATCAGATTACAGAACACAGTAACTTTTGGTTTACAATGTTTGTTAACAGAATTGTTGTAATGTATTGACACATTTATTATACACCAAGTCTGACCAATTCGACCAATATGATGTTGCCATATTGGACATGAATTGCATGAAAGGTTGCTGACATGGGAGATGTTCAGACAGTTACTTGGTTGGTGCATTTCATCCTTAATTTCATAGACTAATGCTCATGATGATAGTCACTAGATTGTCCATTCAGAGGATATAGTGGACAGTCAGCATGCAATTTGAAATCCATTACAAGTAGTGCAGAGATACCAGCCTCTATGACTTTGTTAAAGTTGCTACAAATTTAGCCTCAAACTATGCCTATACTGTTGCACAAGAAATTTTAAGAAAATTAATGAAAAACCATTGCAATTCGGATCTGTAGAAAAAACAACAACATATTTTCATGGATTAAATACATTTTCAAGAGGTGACAAGATGATATGATGCTTATTGGAGGCTGTTGGAGGTAAGTGAAATTACAGCTCTACTCCACCTGATTAGTGTCATATTATCTCTCTCAGAATCCATCCTGATTTTAAGTATTTAGTTGGTCAAAGAACAAATTATTTTTTTTCTTGTAACAACTATTTGCAATACTTTGCTGTTGGTGTGGTATCTTCTTAGACAAGCTTTTCAGTACTAGCTCAAGCAGACAGACACACACATGCACTTTATAGCCACTTTAAGCCACATTTCCCAATACCTCTCCTGCTGAGAGAAAGTCAAAGAAGGTCTGAATGTTTGGTTGTGTTGTGAAGGTGTATTATGACAAGGCAATGTGTTAATTACAGCAGTAACACACTTCAGGGATGAGTCATGCTACTTGTGCCCACACTACTGGTAAATGTCAGAGCTTGCTATAATAATGCTGAAATTTTCCTTGGTCACTTGTACTTTACCCAATTTTAGTGGTCATCCTTGAAATACGTCAGACATGTTGAGGATCTCAGCAATTATACAAGATGTTTGATTTCAGTATTGATTTCATCAGTCAATGCATGGATCCTTCTGGTATGACTAGAGGTGTGCTGTGTGGTTGTCAGTGATTTGGTCCAGTTATGTGTTTGTATGGGGATATGGGGTAGCTTGGTGGTAAAGCGTTTGCTTGTCATGCAGACACCCAGGTTTGATTCCCCACATGGGTACAATGTGTGAAGCCATATCCTGGTGTTCTCCCAAATAGTGCTAAAAGCAGCATCAAACTGAACTTGCTCACTGAGCTAGAAGGGTAGTCTTTTGTAACACAGTGGAACTAGATAAGTAACTTTGGGAAAATCCAGTATGATCTCTTTGACACTTAAAATGATTTCCAGATGTCTTCATGAGGTTATTTGTCTTTTTGTTTTTATCATATATGCACAAAAATGGGTGCATATTTGAAAAACACAAGAAGCTCTAGTTTAGAATTGGTCTTCAGCAATAAATATTTGTTGTGCAAGCCAACAAATAGGATTTGGTGGTCAGGCAATGTGACTTGGTTGACTCATGTCATTGTGTCACAGTTGTGTGGATCAGTGCTTGTGCAGTTGATCACTTCATTTTCTGGTCCAGACAGAAGTATTTATAGACCACTGCTTTATGGCTGAGTTTGGCTATTCTATCATGGGTTGGAATTCAGGAATGTCTGAAATGATGCAGAATATCATTGATTGGGACCTCTCATGGTTCAGGCAGATTAACTTAGATTTTCATTCTCAATTTTTTCAGTAAAGTTATCTCTAACTAGGAACATGTTTATATCAGTTTCATGGACATATATTCAGGATTAAGTACAGTGTGGTGACAGAAAACTGACCTGTCTTTTTAAATAAATAATTATCAGTAAATCAGTAAGAAATTCGAAGGTGTGACCCACTGTAAATATTGTCTATAGTGATTCACTGAATGCTTAAATGTGAATCTCTTTTTTGCACATACCATAATTACCTGTGAAGATCCAGGTTAGAATTGATCTTCAATAATCCATGCTTGTTGTAAAAGGCAACTTGCAGGATTGGGTTGTCAGACTTGCTGACATGACCACATGTCATCAGTTCCCAGTTGCATAGATTTATGCTCATGCTGTTGTACACTGGATTTGTTGGTCCAGACTGGATTATTTACAGGCCGCTGAGTGCAGCGTTGAACTAGAACTCACTCACTTATCCCAAAATTGAAAAAAAAATAACACTATCTTGGTGAATATAGCAGTTAAGTATTATGTTTCATTGATATTTATAAGAATTGCTGCGATTTAGATGCTTTTACAGTATTGTTAACAAAAAGATTCTGCTGTCACTGAAGCCCAATGGGCATCATGCATTGCATGACCAGTAGTTTGGAGTGATGTCATATCTCTGACAAATGTGAGAGCTGCCACAGACAGTGCCGACAGAAAGCTACTGTTGACTTTTTGTGATTTCTAGTGTCGATAAAACAGCGCATGTTTCAGATTAGGTTGTGGGTGACTGAGTACTAGATTTCTGAACAGTGTGACATTTGAAGTTGCCAGCTAATGCTGTTTGTACAAAATGGAACATTTCTTTTCTTCCAGTTTCCTAGACAGCATAAATTGTGTACATGACTATATCAAAGTCTGTCATGGCTTGTTTTCTAGCGCAATTGTTAGCCGAGTTTGCAAAGCCTGAACATAATATACTGTAAAAAATATGTTGATAATAACAAATTACATTTGTCCAGTATTGAGAACACATTTTTATGAGGTCACTGAATACATGACTATATCAAAGTCTGTCATGGCTTGTTTCCTAGTGTACTTGTTAGCCGAGTTTGCAAAGCCTGAACATAATATACTGTAAAAATTATGTTGATAATAACAAATTTCATTTGTCCAGTATTGAGAACACATTTTTATGAGGTCACTGAATACAAGTGCATGATCATGCAACATCAGTTGTTCCCCATTAGTAGGGACATCAGAAGAGTCAAACTGCTCCCAAACAACATATCATTGGACTCTGGATGTCTTGTGACAGTGATTTGACTTACTGTCTGATATACTTCACTGTTTGTGCTGAGTGACAGTAAACTTTATGCAGTTGTTGACTTTTCAAGAGTTTTGACTGTTGAGTGAGAACTGGATTTTCTGTATTCCATGATAAAACAGAGAAACTGAAAGTGTCGTGACTCAGACATTGAAAACCACGTGTGCATGTGGTCAAGATTTCCTAATCCAGGGTCTCTACCTTCAAAGCTGTTGAAGTACTATGACATTCGTAAGCCTGTCATAGAATATATTACTCATGAAGATCTGTTAGTTGCTTTCTGTTTCGATGTTGTCAAATCCCAATTAGTAGATCGTTGCTCATGATGCTGAACACTGGATTGTTAGGTCCAGACTGCCGACATGTGATAATCAGGGTCCTGGTATTCAAAGCATTCATAGCAGTATGAAATTGTACGCCTACAATAAACTGTATAGAGTTTTGATAGATCCTAATGCTGTGTGGGACCTTATATCTGACTACCCCATATATCACTGTACAAAAGCAAGTATAGGGGGATATGTTTTCTGGAATAACATTGACATGCTGTAGGCAACCTCCAGAGAGTCATTATATGTTACCATTCCAGTTCCATCAGAACAATAATGACTTTAATTTCACCCTGCATACTGAAGGAATTTTCTGTCCAGGTATTCTGTCTTCCACTTATTCAGTTCCTGTCAATGGCTGGACATATACCAAAAATTAACAGATAATCAAGGGTTCTCTTGACACAATAACCTGCCCCTCAGTCACCATTCTAGACTCGGTTGGCCCATAAACCAAGTACTCCTGGCTTGTTGATTGATATTTTATGTGGCACAAATCAATCTATGGGATGGTTTGTTGATCACATTATGAAGCCTTAATGCTGTGCATAGCCTGTTGGAGTGTGTGCAGCTAGGCTGAAAATGACTATCAGTTTAGGTATCTTTTGTTATCAAGCGAAAAAGCTGCTCATGAAAAGAAGGGCTGAATGCCTTCCTGCATTGTCTTCCAGAGTCTGAGTGCTCATGTCACCAACACATTACTTTCATAAGGCTTGTCTAGTTTACTCAGCAGGACTCATTCCAGCTTGCACTATGTCATCGTAACATTATTCAGCACATTGTTTCATTACTACCAGTCACTGCTATTCAGGCAGTGCCATGTTGTAAGAAGTCTTCACCACAAATGGAATTTTAAAGGCACACTATCAGTGGTTTTGGGGTTTTGGGGTTTTTTTGGTCTTTTTAAATATTTTTCACAAACTCATAAGATACAGAGGAGGGTCATGATACAGTCAGTTGGTAAGGTTTAGGCTTTAGTAGTCATCATTTTGGCTTTGTAAATTTGTTGTGAAAAGATTTTCTGCTTATATTTTGTCAGTAAAATCCATAAAAAAGTGGAATATAAAAATGCAAAATCATGTTCATGCAAATGTGGATTGAATCATGGAAACAACTGCCTCTGATTTCTTTGATGTGTTTCATGTTTGGGATCTTGTAAATCAGTAAAGTTGCTGTCATTAGGTTTGGTTACATCTGACATATTGGCATTGATATGATAAACAGTACAGGTTATTGTATTCTGTTGGCTATTTTCAGTGGATGTATTTTTTAAATTTGACTTATCCCATGTTCATTTTGTTATTTAAGTTTATGGTTAACAGTAAGACCCATCAAGAATCTCAGAAAGGGTTTTGGTTGACTTCTGTTCTTTGACTTAATACTATATTTCTGTGGATAATGGTGTGGTTACATGTTTCAGGATGTGATGATATCATTGAACTGGACTACAGATAATTTTTCAACATCAGTAGTACACATTCCATATTTTGTCATTGCAGGAGTACATTTAGAGTACTGAATGGATTTGAATGGAATACTAGTAATCTTGTGTTTCTTTTCATGCATGCACCAGATCATTTGTTCTCTTATGTAAACAGGTCAGTAAAGAACAAAACACTGGTCTGTATCTGCTACATTTTATAGATTATTTTCTGGCATATAATGCATATTTTAATCCATATGTACTCTAATACATCCTTTATCTAGAGCCCTGATTTATGGTTAGTTGCTAAATTAATGCCTAGTCTCTGAAACCTATAACTTTGATTCCAAAACATTATTCCATTTAAATTCAGATGGAGACCCAGTGAGACGGGAGATTCAGAACTTGAGGATATTAGAAATTGTTGGCATTGCTGGAAGGCCTGGACAGAAGGGAAAAAATAATGTTTTGGAACTGTGAGAGAGACTAGTCAGTTCTTTCCACTTCTTGTACAACTACCTGTGAACCACAACTGGGTCTGGGTTTGAGAAATACTCAAAACTACTCACTAGTCAGAGCTTGTAAATTCTACTATGCTGGCTGGCGACTAATTCACTCTGGGTCATTTGCTATGTCAAAAAGCTAGAGGCTGGACCTTTGTTTGTCATCTGGTCTGTTTCTGAGGCTTGTCCATCATTTGATGATGTGTTTGTGGAGGTGACTCACTGCTGACAGGACCAATAGCCATGATACTGAAACGGAAGAGGTTGTGATATTTGGGCTTGCATCAAAATAGTGTTTAGCATCTCCCAATATGATTTGTTTAAAACCAAAATAGAACTAGAAAATCTTAGCTCCTTATGTTTAAAACAACAATATGATACACAAAAATAATCTCAGTATCTTGTGTCCAGCTTCTTTTTTTGTTTTGCTCTTCCATCACTGCAATTTTCTAGCTATTTGTAGTAGATTTCTTGTAAAAGGATGAATAAGATGACATGTCCATTGTTTATTCCTTTAAATTCAAAAGGATTTTTGTACCATACAAATTAATGTATACAGTACAGATTATAGTCAAAGGGCAAAGTGTTACAATATGTTATGGGAACATATTTTAAATTGACTTCACACTACACTGAACCAGAGATTAAAAATGTGGAATACAAAATCTGGTCCAAGGTTTACAAAATCTGGTCCAAGGTTTCAGTTGAGTTTTTAATGGGTTCTCAGTAAGTTGTAAAATAATGAGTAGTGTCAGTTACACATTTCTTAGAATTACGTTAGTAAATTACTCCATTGGACAGCAGATCATGCAAGTTGATTCCAGCAGTCATAAACATGCTTGTGAGCCTTATACATTTCCCTACACAGACATGGTCGGAAAGGTTTACCTATAAGGGTCGTAATGTATGGAGTGAGGCAGGAGTTGAGTTAATGCCTTTGTATCGTGGGAATCATTATACATGTCTTGTGGAATGCTTCTGCTGTTTCAGCTCTGATATGTGTCCCATCACATAAGTCTGTCATTTGATCATGGACAGCTTACATGCTATTTCAGAAATTCAGATAATGGTACGAGTCTTCTAATGTTCCTATGCTTGTCTGAGCGCAAACATTCTTGGAACATGTTCAGCTTTGTATGCCATAGTCTGTGTGATCGTGCATGTATGATGATATCTCAGTGGACTTGTGCCATGAAACCAACATTGTGGTTCAGACTGTAAAACACTTACATGATCAATAATCTTGATGTGTAGTTTGAAATGTTAATGATGATAATTATGGATGACGATGACAGTGATGATTATGACAATGATGACCTTGGTGGTGGTGGTGATGATGATGATGGTTTGTTTCTTTTTCAGACAGAAGAGGTTTGTAGCCCTGAAGGTGGTAAAAAGTGCACAGCATTATACAGAGACAGCCCTGGATGAAATTAAATTGTTAAAATGTGTAAGTGTGTAAAGAACTTTATACATTTCTGCACCGGCTATTCCTGTGAGATCCATGTAATGTTGCTCATTTGCAACTAGAAATGACTTGATTTACTAGCAGGAACAGTGATGTCAGGATACCTTTTACAAAACCTGAAATTATACTTCTACTCTGCAGGCTAATGTAGAGATGCATTCTCTGTCACTTTCCAATACATTCAAGTGGCCATATGGGTTGTCAAAGTATGAGTTATGAGACACTATTTTATGTACATCACAAGAAAAAGAAATAGATTGTTTGGTGAGAATGGCTCAAATGCCTGCAGCATACTTGGACAGATGACAAGGGAAACAGCTGTGAAGAATTGCTTACACTGATGAATTTATTTTAATCTGCTGGACTGGGGTCTCTCCATATTGGGATTCCTGACAAATTTAGGATTGTTTTTCATTGTGTTCTGTTGGTTGATTTTTTTCTTATTTCTTTCGTCAGGTTCGCAACAGTGATGAGAATGACCCCTACAGAAAGAAGACAGTGCAGTTGCTGGATGATTTCAAAATAACAGGGGTGAATGGGACACGTATCCTTGAAATGACCAACTAACAGCCTTTATGGTTCCACCTCCTAGTAACCAGTCCTTTGGATTTGTGAAAAAAACGACCATGATATATTATTTTAAAAAAAATGATACTTTTTGTTATCTTGCCTGGTGCCTGGGACTGATTGGATAAGACAGGATCGGATCTGATCAGCTTATAGACAGTGAAATATGTCTGAGTAGGATGTTGATGTATAAACCAGAACGTGGTATCCCTGTGGGCTAGTAGTACAAGCCTGGACCAGTCTGGACTGTTTGGACTAGTATGAGCACATTCGTCACCAACAATCTTTTACCGCAACTTTGATTCCATGCATTCTTTACCTCTTACATAGCCTTAGTGGCCAAAAGCAGTAAAGCGATTGCATGTAAATGATAAATTTTTAAAATGTGTGTTAATACAAATTCAAGAGTAAAAATACCAAATCATGTTTCCTTTGAAATTTTTGTATGAGAAGATCATAAATAAGAAGATCATGTTTTATGAACTGTGTATGTATCTTCTAGGATTATAATGATTTTGTATCATTGTAATTTTAGCCTCAAATGATTTCATATGTAATATAAATTTTAATCCTTAATCCATGACAGATGTATGTATGGTGTTTGAGGTTTTGGGCTATAACTTGTTGAAGCTTATCATCCGGTCCAGCTATCAGGGTATACCCCTCCCAAATGTCAAATGTATAATAAAACAGGTGAGTGATGTAGGGGAGACAACTCTAGCAATGTCATTTTCTGTAGAATTCTTTTCATCTCCCAGTCTTTTGTGGCTGATAAAGGTCGATACATTGGCACATTATTGGTCTTCCATGGTTAGCAGTTTCACATTTAGCTATAAGACCAATTTGGATTTAATGGATTTGTATTTTCAAGTGGGAAAAGTGTTTGAATACATTTCAATAACTTGTTTCAATTTCTGAAGTTAGAGCTGGTATGATAAGTGCCTAGTATCTGTTACCATTATCTATCTAACTTTATATTATGCCCCGAAAATTATGACTTTAAAGTTGCTGTAATGATGTGCGTTTATGGTTTGAGTTTTTGATAGGTTTTAAATGACAGATTTCTGTTTTGCAGGTGCTGCAAGGGCTGCACTACCTTCATTCCAAGTGCAAGATCATCCACACTGATATCAAACCTGAGAACATTCTCATGTGTGTCGATGAAACCCACATCCGGAAACTAGCAGCTGATGCTTTTGAATGGCAAAAACTTGGTCTCAAACTACCAGGCTCCGCAGGTGGGTAACTAATAGGGACTGGCTGCCAGATGGATTTAGGGAAAGGGCTTAACTTATCAGTTAATGGGGAAAAAAATGAAGCGTGTTGAGTTGCAGGAAGATGTTTCTTTGGATTTTGATTGTTGCTTGCATCTGCAGCAAATAGAGAATGCTAACGAGGTCTCATTACATACAAATTATACAAACAAGCTTCCTTCCTGTAGTATCTGACGATGAGGTCACATACCAGTTTCGTATAATTCTTATGTAATGAGACTGAGTGTGGTATTTTATTTATAACCAACGTCTTTCATGTATTGATTTGTGAAAATAGCATGTGTTTCAACGAGTTTCATAAAGAGGCTGCGGAAGAATTGTATACTGTAGAACATTTTTTTGACGTCACACTGTATTGACGTCACTGTGCCATTTTCATCTGCCCCCTTTGTAACCTGTGTCACGATGCATGTCATGTGCCCTCGCCTCATACAGCCTTCCACAATAAACTACTTGTAGCATCACGTTTGTTGGTTTGCAGTTACTTCACTCGGCTGACATCACTTGTGGAAACATTACATGTTTGGTTTTAGATGAATATGATGTCTCAGTTTGAATTACAATTAAACAGCAACACAAGTTTGTTCGCAAAAATGAAGAACTGTATATGATAGAAAAAACATTCCTTGGGGATAACAAAGAATTATCTTATGTGTACGTGCCCATAATGCATAAGTTGTAGAATGAATGAATTGTAGAATGAATGAATTCACATGTTTGTTATGGATGAAAAAGTAGTATCACAATGGTACCAAACTGAGATGTCATCATTTATCCAATGAAATCGTTAGTAACTCAGTTCAAGTCCTTATGACCGGGTCAGTGAGATGTCATCATTTATCCAATAAAATTGTTAATAACTCAGGTCAAGTGCTTATGAACAAGTCAGCACGATATGACACTTGTGTGACATATGAAATTAGTATGCAGCAACCAGTCCATTGACCATGTGGGTAATAAATGAAAATGTTCACTGACACATGGTATTTTCTATCTGAAGCCTTGATACATACTGCCTACATCAGTGCATTTTCAATTCTGCATTGAGTTAAATAAATATTCAGCCTAGCAGTAGGTTTATGAGGCAGCTTGATTGATAGGGTGGTCAGTCTTCGTCACTGATGTGTATTTCATTGTTCACAAAATCCATCACTATTTTGTTTTGTTTAAACCTGTGAGGTTCAGGTCAGAATGGATCTTCAGTAACCTACGCAGGTTGTAAGAGGCGTTTCACAGGATTGGGTGGCCAGGCTCACTGACTTGGTGGACACATGTCATTGTATCCCAGCTATCTAGATTGATGCTTATGCTACTGATCACTGGAATGTCTGGTCCATACTCATTCACTACAGATAGCTGCCATATTGCTGAGTGCAGTGTAAAAGTAAATTTACTCATTTGTCTGGTCTAGATTCATATTTTCAGGCTGAAATATTGCTTAGTGTTGCAGTACACAACAGTTGTGATTAGAAACTGAATAGAATATCATGATCTGGAATAGTTGCTGGTGTGTTTCTTTCAACTGCCATGGTCATATTTTCAGTGAGCACAGCCCCAAAAGAAAAGCCCTTGGATCCAAGTAAGATGTCAAAGAACAAAAAGAAGAAGCTGAAAAAGAAAATGAAGAAACAACAACAGCTGTTGGAGATGCAGATGCAACAGATTCAGGAATTAGAAACAGCACCTCAGGTAACAGCTTTGTTTCTACCCTGCCAACGAAATGGAATCACAGTAGTACTTGTATGATGAACATAATGGTTGATCATCTGAACACAGTTCTACAAAGCATTCTTTGAATGACATGTAGTAACTCTATTAGTAACGTTTGAACTATAACACAGAAGTAGCTTCTTGACTCTTTGAGGGACCCACTCTAGACCTACTGAATGGTCCAGTCCAGGGGCCCCTTTCACAAAGCTCTCGTAAGCCTAAGGTCTCGTAACTTTTCTCGTAGCATTGCTACTTCCTATGTTACAGTATAGGAGATACGAATGTTACGAGAAAAGTTACGAGATCTTAGGCTTACGAGAGCTTTGTGAAACGGGGCCCAGGGCTCCTTTCACAAAACAACTTTTACTAAGGTTACCTTAACACCCATTCTTTAACATTGCACTACAGTTACCTTCACTGAATCAACCTTTCTGCAGTGGTAAAGAATGGGGGTTTGTTGAGGTTAACCTTAGTATGAGGGGTATCAAAAAGTTCCAGTTATCACCAAGAAGTTACTGAGGAATCAGGATAAAATTGTGACTGTAACATCAGTGATCCTTATGAAGTTAATGGACCAAGAACTATCTACTTCACTATATCCAGTCTTATGCTGTGTAATCCTACACACCAGTACCCCCAAATATGGAGAAGATTGAGGCACGCAGTGTAATTAACTTTCTTGCACTTAAAGGGTTGCACTGGACGACAAATTCATGATAAGGTGATATTTGTTTATGGTGATGATAGGCTATCCTATGACACTGTTGAGAAATGGAAAAGGAATTTCCAAACTAGTCACATGTCGCATGCCTTCAGAGTCTTGTAACCATGGACAAATGTTTGGTTTTAATGATCCAGAGATGAAGAAGCCACAGTGTGGATGTCATTTTGATGACATGAATGGGGTCATTCAGGGGACTTCTATTCAGTCGGTTTGTGCACGGTCAAGAAACGGTGGGAGAAATGTGTAACTCGGGATGCTGGCTATGTACAGTATTCATTAGTCATAAGGACATGAAAGTTTCTACCCTGAATGAGTCTTAGTGATAATTAGATTGCTTCATGAAAGGAGCCCCAGAACTGATTATTTTTTTCGAACCCTTGCCAACAATATTAATGAGAAAGTGTTCTACAACAAACCGACAGACAAAACAAATTCTAACATAACCAAAGCATGGGTTTGTAGAATAGAAACCTGTTCATAGCAGACCCTTTTGCAGAACACCTTTGGTTGGTATTGGAGAAACACTTGTTGATAGAGAGTTGCATTGGTTAGATGCCTTAATGTTGCTGGTAGAGATGGATTGGAAACCCTGAGTTGCCCAAAGTATGACTGAGAACTACAGTACCATAACATGCCCTTTCTAAAATGTTTTTGGGTAACTCCTACAGTAGGTTGGGAAAGAGTGAATGAAGGATCACACAAAAATGTTGGAATACGTTTTGTTTGTAAAATGTATTGCAGTATAAGAGAAATACCGTCTTTGTCACAGTCTTGTTATTAACCTGACTTCAGCTGATATTTTCCCATCCTGTTCTTGTAGCCCCCAGAGAACCAGGAAGAAGGGGGCACACTGACCAACAGTGAGAGCTCCAACAGCCTCCAGCAGCTGGGTGAGATGGGAAGTTTGCCCACCCCTAGTGAGAGCACCAGCAGCCTACAGGAATTGGCAGGAGATACCGAGAACAACAGGGACAGCCCACCGCAAGACAACAACGAACCAATCGTAGTAGACAACGCTGACACCGATACCACTACCACCAACACAGACAACAGTGTCAAGACTGAGGAGAACATGGAGGAACAAGAAAATAATAATTCAGCTGGTAGGTTTGAGTTGAATAATTATGATAGTGTGTATCCGTGTGGTGCTCCTTACTTCAAACTTGAAAAGCTGATCAGTGGCGCTTCTTTTCATTATTTCCATTGAGTGTACTCCTGAAGTTCTTTCTTATCGTTGTTAGCATTATACGACTGCCAGAAAGTTTGCGGCATTACCATTTCATCCTACTGGGTTCCCACCCATTCGCTCGCTCGCTCACCCTCTTGATGCACATGTGCATTTCAAACAGTCACTTTCCTCAGGAGTCTCCACGTGTAGCATGTGTGGCAGGACTGAATCCTTAGAAACTCTTGGGAGCCAATCTTGTTGAACAGTCACACATCCATCTAATCTCCACAACTTCTTGACTCATTGACATTGGTAGTGTGGATTGAAGGTATCTTGGCACCAAAGTGATTAACATAGACTCAGGGTCATTGTCTGGCTATGGTTTCATGTGTTTCATTCTCCTGTCGCACCACAGTGTGACATCTCATACTGGGTGTCAGGTTTATCATGACCTCTCATTACAGGAAGTTCGGAATGTCAAACTGTAAGTGGATTCAAGTATGATTGATACCTTTCATGTATGAGTACAGTTTTGTTATTCTAGAAGAGAACTGTCTTTTTCAAAATGCCTTTGATACAGATATATTTTTTTAAAGATGACATTAATCAGGAGGTTACAAATTATAAAATATGTTTGAATTAAAATTCGGATGTGAGAAACTGATTTAATTACATCAACCAGTTTGTATCAATGTGGAAATCATATCTGAGTCAAATGTTCCATACTTTAGGGAATTTGATATTTGGAATGGGCTTTGATTTCAGTATGTTTGCAGCCAAAGTGAAGAACCCAAGTTTTCTTTATCCTTTTCTTTCTTTCAGACATGGACCAGCCAAAGACAACAACAAATTCCACAGATGAAGTAGAGATGAGTTCTGAGTGTCCAGTGATTGAGACTGTATCGCAAAATGACCTGGGCAAGGTCTCCTCAAGTGAGAGCCAGATCACAGCAATTGCCAAGCTGAACGTCACTGACGATGAGACGAAGGAAAATTGTCAACCAATCTGTAATGGCCACGACACAACAGGAGTCAGCGGAGGAGGGGGGACAACGGAGTCAATGGACATGAATAAAAATGTGCAGAACTGTGAGCCGGAAACACCCCCAGTTGAGAACGACATGGAACACAGTCAGTCCGAGGGGGGCTCTGCTGAGGATAAACCCCAGGCAGAAGCCTCCTCCCAGGAGGGACCAGACAACAATTCAAACAATTTGACCGGTCAGTGGCTGGTCTGTGGTGTGGTGTGTGTTATCATGTGTGATAGTGCCAGTGCTTTCGCTGCGGATATATGCTTGTGCCACAGTGGAGGTCATTCTGAATGGAGCAGTATACCTGTGTTGCTGAGGAGCATTATTCTGAAGAGTTTTATCTCCATATTTCTTAGATATATGTTGATGAATTTGCTAGTTATTTGTTGGTAATTGTTTTAGGACATGAGTGGTAAATGTTGAATTGTGTGGTGTTCATGCTGCTGCGATGTTTTAGTAATATCAAAGCTGGAGACACAAAAAATTGACTTCACACATTTTACCAATGTAGGGAATCAAACCTGGGTTGCAACAGCATGAGCAAAAGCTATTTCTGCTTGGTTACCCACAGTCGTCTCTGCATGGGATGTTGGTTTGGATTGATTGCGAGATTCATGGGAAAGTCATGGGTCTGTTAGCACCATCTGTTAGCACCATACTCAGATTGTACACATCAACAGTTGATGTGCTTTTCATACACAGGGCTTTTCCCACATTCCCAACACTCCATGACTGTGACTGTAAAAGTTTTGAAAAATGTTTTGGATAAATTCTCCCATGAAATGACTGACTTTCTTCTCAGGAATACTTTTCTTTTGTGCTTGCATAAGGTTCATGAATGAAATGGTTTTTACATGGTATTTAAGAAGTGTTATGTAATTGTAGGATATCCCACATATAAATGTTCTGAATACTTCAGTTAATTAATTGTTCACTTCCTTTGTTTTCAGTTGAAAAAGCCAACAGTTTAGACCGACCTGATCCAGTTAGGGAGGTCTGTGATATACCTGTGAAGATAGCTGATTTGGGAAATGCATGTTGGACGGTAAGCACCTAGGGTTCTGCCCATATTTTGTCACAGACCTGTGTAGATCTGGTAGAGAATGGGTCTTAAGCAGTTGTAGAATCTTGGGTGTTTGTTGTAAAACAAAATGCATCAAAATGTTAATGAATGATACATTTGGAAAACAAATGCAGTCTTAATATCACTTGTCAACAATGTTTTGCATGTTTTGCAACTGACTTACATTGCAGGGCCACAATGTATTGAGCATGTTTTGATGGAATAGTGCCTTCCACTTCAATTGGTGATCTAATTGCCTCTGAGAACTTTTGTTGCAGTTTATTTGAATTTTAAATAGCTCCTCAAAATAAGCAGTCATTTGGGTCCTGACTTAAATTGCAAAAGTTGAGTCCTCTTCATCATTCATGTACAGGCGTTAATAGGTTTTGCTCCTTAAAAAGCCATGTGACTTAATCAACTTAAGCCAAGAATTTTTATTCATAAAGCAGTAGCCAGCAAAAGGGCTATGTGGGATTTATGAAGGTTTTCATGATTGTTTCCTTTGAAAACAACTAAGGTACAACTGAGCTACCAAGAATAGAAAAGCTGTGAACCCTGAGCTTGAATATTGTTGTGTCTAATTGCTTGTTATGGGAAGAACTATCAGGAACAGGAACTACCAAGAACTGCAATGATCATTTCTTGTTGTCCAGGGTTAAAATTAGTGTTGATCAACCTGTATATAGGGTATTGTGACTGATGGGATCAGGTCATCAGACTAAATGATTTGGTTGCTGCATTCCATCATATCTCAGTGGCATAGGTCAGTGTTAATGTCGATAATCTGGCTTGTCCAGTACAGACTACAGTATTGGCAGATGCATGTCATTTAGCTGGAATACTTCACTAGTGCCTTGTGAAAGGAGGCCATCAAATGTAGCGCAGTCAAACACCAGACACTGACAGTTTGTACTTGATGTTTCAGTATCACCATTTCACCGAGGACATCCAGACCAGGCAGTACCGCTGTCTAGAGGTGTTGGTGGGAGCAGGCTATGGCACTCCTGCTGATATATGGAGCACAGCATGTATGGTAAGATCTCGAACCCTGTTTGTCGTGAACCACAGTTGTCCTGAAAAAACTGTCACTATACACCTCAAGCTTGACTAAACTTTGCAGAAAGGAATGGTAACCCTGGTTACCATTAATTGGTTTCTTTAACTTAATACAGTTTTAAAAGGAACATAACCTGTGAAGATTCAGGAGAGAATTCAGCAACCCATGCTTGTTCTTAAGAGACAACAAATGGATGGGTGGACAGGCTCGCTGACTTAGTTGACACATGCCATTGTATCCCAGTTTCCTTTATGGATGCTCATAATGTTGATCACTGAATTGATTAGTTAGTTGTCTGTTTTTATAGTAATCACATGAGTTCATCAAATCTCACTTGAAATTTAAGAAATCCAGTATTAAACAAAGTCTTCATGAATTGTTTGGTTTCTGAAAATGCTGCATGTAATGTTTTAAGTGAATTAATTCTGTCTTCAGGCATTTGAACTTGCAACTGGTGATTATTTATTCGAGCCCCACTCAGGGGAAGGCTACACCCGTGATGAGGACCACCTGGCTCATGTCATAGAGCTCCTTGGTCCCATTCCCAGGCATATAGCACTGTCAGGAAAATACTCCAGGGAGTACTTCAATAGGCGAGGTGAGTCTGCTTGCGCGAAAAGTTCTTAGCCTCATGGAAGTGTAAGCAGAGATTGAGAGCCATTGGTGTCTTTTTGTAGTTGGTCCATGAGTAAAAAAATATGTTGTTTTCAAAACTGATATTTTCATAGAGTTTGTATTCTTTTTATATAATTACATAATGTGTGTGTTGTTAACTTTTCCATGGTCTGATTGCCTGACTTGAAATCAAGATGGGATGTTAGTTTTTTGATAACTGCAGAAAATGGGAGAAGGGTTGGACTTTTCAAATGAGTGCTTCCTGGTGGCTTTTACTTTGGCTTGTTTATATAGAAACCCTTGCAATGTGCCAAGATATGCTCATGTTTTTGTTATATTTTCTGCTACTTACCGCTGACTAGGCCATATACTTTGTAAACTCTGTAGCTCCTGGGGGAATATATTGTTGGCTTAATGGCTTGCAAAAGCAACAGCTTGTGGTAGCTGCACAATGAATCATCTGAAACCATTGGCACAGATCCTGTTCCTGTTCGAGCATTTGTGATTGTCATGTCACTTGGTCTTTCCTTGTTCCTCATGATAACATCAACATTCTGGAATTAGATGATCCTTTCCACAAACCATGGACTTATGACAAAATTTAAACTTCCTAAACTGTTGGTTTTGTGTCAACATGGCCAGGTTCCATTCAGATGTGTAAAGCCCATTTCTGGTGTATTCCACCATGATAATCCTTGAATTTTGATAAAAGTGGCATAAAACTAAACTCTCTCTATATAGCCACTGTATACATTTTGTGTTTACTTTTGTCAAGTTAAATGTTCAAGTTTCAACACAACACCAAAGGTTAAGGGTATGTAAAGTGATGCCAAATACTGCCAGATGTTCTTCCAAATATATACTATTTAATATGTGCAAAGGCAAACATGGTTGGTTTACCAAGTTTCTGTTTTCCCCTGTTACTTAATCGGGTAAATTTAATTCCTCAATAAAATAAAATGGCAGGTCTAGACACATCTGTAAACTGACTTGTTACTGTAAGCTGTACAATAAATAACCAACTTAAGTATATTTGTCGTGACTTGGTACAGTACATTTGTCTCCAAAGCATACGAATGAATTGCAATCTAACTTGTAAAGTACTCAGTAAAATGCAGTTCATAATCAAAACATCACACCAACTCGTTGAGGTTTTTTGCAAGTTTTTTTGTCTTCAGAAGTTCTTTAACAAACTATCATTCAAATCAATTCAGCAAAGATAAAAACTTAAAACTCGTTTAAAAGTCAATAATTTGAACATTTTGGAAAATGGGTTTGGCATAACGATTGTATTCAATTCTCTTGTCATTAAATATGTTATAGCATTCAGATCATGTTTGTCATGGAATTGGTATCACCGGAAATGCAAAAATGAAAAACTGTGAGTCACAACTTCATGTCAGTATCGGTCCTCCATGAGCATTCACAACTGCGATACAACATCTCCTCATGGATTGGATGATGCGTCTGAAGACAGCTTGGGGAATGCGCTGCCATATTTGTACCAACATGGCACCAAGCACCTGCAAGTTCTGTGGAGGGTTCCGAGCTTGACGGCGTCCCCTGCCTAAGACATCCCACATGTACTCTATGGGATTGAGGTCAGGAGATCTGGAGGGCCATTCCATGATATTGATGCCATCATTCCTGAGGAAATTCGTTGCTAAATTGGACGTATGAAGTCTGGTGTTATCCTGTTGGAAAGTCAAACCTGGGCCATGAGCTGCCATGAATGACAAAAACTCAGGAACGAGCACCTGATCCCTGTATGCTGCTGCATTAAGGTTTCCTTGGACGACAATGAGTTGGGATCAAGCATGACCGTTGATAGTACCCCAAACCATAACGGTACCTTCCACTTCCTGTACGCATTGCGTTCTCCTCGTCTTCTCCAAACTCTAACACTTCCATCAGCAAAGGTTAATTTGAACCTTGATTCATCACTAAACACAACCCTATTCCAATCTCGTGGGGTCCATCTCAGGTGCTGTCGTGCCCAGAGAAGACGTTGGCGTCGTTGGAAACGGGTTAGAATTGGTCCACGATATGGTCACTGTGCATGAAGACAAGCAGAGCGCAGGCCATTTCAAATGGTTTGTGCAATCACTCAACCTCCAAACAATACATTCCCAGTGGATGTGGCAGTGACAAACCGATTACGCAAATTACGTTAGACAATCTGTCGGTCTTCTGCGTGTGTCTTCACACGTGGTCGACCAGGACGGGGGCGGTCAGCTGTAGTGCCAGTTTGATGGACACGTGTCTTGAGATTATGGATGGTCTGTCGACTGCATCCCATAACCCTCACAACATCAGTGACGGACGTTCCCGTATTCAGCATGCCAATGGCACGTTCATGCTGAATGTTTGACAGTCGTGGCATTGCAAATTAACAAATAATTAACCATAAAACCGTGTTTTTCTGAGATGACACTCTCCTCTGCTACCGTGAGATCAAATGCACGTGTATCAACAGGTCAAGTGATGATTACACGATGCCATTTAGAAAGTGGTCAAATGCAACATATGTCATATTTGGGATTTCACTTTCTTAGTAAAGTACACATTCTAGTACTTTTTTCGGTTTAGTCCCATCCGGGATTCGAACCCGCACCCTCAGAGTCAGGCACCTAATCGCCAGCACACAAAGTCAGCCGCCTAGCCCGCTCAGCCAGGAAGTCGCGGTGGCTGAGCGGGCTAGGCGGCTGACTTTGTGTGCTGGCGATTAGGTGCCTGACTCTGAGGGTGCGGGTTCGAATCCCGGATGGGACTAAACCGAAAAAAGTACTAGAATGTGTACTTTACTAAGAAAGTGAAATCCCAAATATGACATAGGTCAAGTGACTTTGGACGTGGAAACGTGATGTTAGCGCGCAGTGCTCTCACATGTGTTACGTAGGCCCGACCAGTAGAATGAATGTGTGGCGTAATGCCCTTGACAATGCATTTAACCATAATCACAGCCAGAACTCTTTCAAGAAATGTTGCAAAACACTATTTGAAAAATAATGAGTGTCAAGTCTATATTTTGCTGAGTTTATTAACTCAGTTCACTGTTTGTAGCGAGGGGGAGTACAGAGAATGGGACAGGTGTGTGAGAAACACATGCGCAAGTGCTGACGAAGCTGTTGATTCATTAATATGTGCTGTCCCGTCTCCTTCCTTTCTCGCACACCTGCCTGTCCCCTTCACTGCACTCCTCCCTCGAACAAATAGTGAACTGTGTCAATATTTTAATGATAAATTGTTAAACATTCTGTTTATTTTTAGTGCAGACTTTCTGCAGTAACCTCACAGAGATGGTATGATGTTTTGATTATGATCAGCGTTTTGTTGAATATTCAATATTCTTTAGTTTTCGAACTAAATTGCAATTCATTGGTCTACTTTTAAGCCAAATGGACTTCAATTTGAATATCTGTCCAATTTTTGGTTCATTTATTGACGAACGACAGTCATGTTTTGGTACATAATCTCCCCACTTCGCCATTTTATCAAATTTGTTTCCATTTATCTTTGATAAATGCACAAAAAATGTAAGACAGTCCTTGAGAAGTTTTCCATACATATTTTTTTACTTTTGCTTAGATTGTATGGATTGGTTAGGAACCCTCCAACTAGTATGATCAAGAGAGATCAAGCAACCCACCCTTGTCGAAGCACCCTATGAAAGGGATCAGGTGGTCAGACTCGCTGGCTTGGTTAGCGCTTGGATATTGATCGGTGGTCATGTTGTTTATCAGGGGATTGAGGGGTCCAGTTTTGATTATTTAAGGACTGATGCCATGTAGCTAGGATGTTGCTGAGTGCTGCAAATTAAACAGATTAAAAACAGTGATGTTTGATTTGGAAGACCTTGCTATTTTGGGGATTTATCAGAACCAGAAACTTTAATTGTTGTTCTTGCCACCAACCATTGGTTGACAATTTCTGTACACTGGCTTTTGTGAAAATGACATAGACCATACTGGCATAAGGTATTGTTAATTTTGAGTAAAATTCCCATCACTAACCGTTTCAGTAAAACTTCATTAAAACATAACTAATCCCATTTTTCATCTGTTTCAGGTGAACTGAGACATATAACCAAGTTGAAGCCATGGCAGTTGTTCGATGTGTTAACCGAGAAATATGAATGGGACCCACAAGAAGCACATGAATTTGCAGATTTTCTCCTTCCAATGTTAGAATTTGACCCGGACCAACGTGCTACTGCTGAGGATTCTTTAACTCATCCCTGGCTGCACTCCTGACCTGGAGTCCCCCCCTTCCCCTCCCCATCTTCCCTCCCTCCTCACCCCATCAGTAACTGGGTGTTGTTCACCTGACTGCCACGTGACCAGGCAAGGAAGCTACGATCTTGTTTAGCTGTGTTTGTGCAGACTATATAGCATGTAACCACCACTTGCTGTCTCTCACCATGCCAGTGTACTGACATACGTACAACACCGTCACTAGTGATACTGTGTATTGCTGTACTGCATCATTGACTCCTCATGTAGTGCCTGTTTGTTTGAATCGACTCTGTTTGGAATTACTTCCAAGATCCATGTGAAAAAAGACAGCTTTTCCAAAGGGTTATGATGCATATTACTCTTGCATATTGAGATAGTCCATGGATGTATTTCCTTTTTCATGGTGCTGCCTGAATGAAATACCACAAGCTTGAAGTTTACCTTGAAGAGTGGTTGTTGACAGAGATAAAGAGGAGTTCTTGAAGAAGCCCTCTAGAGAACTGATTATTGGTGATGTTTCTTCATGAAATAATGTGGATTTGATTTGATGGTGGTCTGTTCAAACAAACAGGTTGTCGGAAATATTATTGTCAATGGAAATCTATTGTTGCAGATAGTGGGCTGTTGTGATCATAATAACCTGTCATCATCATCTTAAGTGTCCACGATGATAGTTGGATGTGTCATATAAACATCAGTAACAGCTTGAATTTGAACAGCACCATGCGGGGCCATCCATCACCAATCCTCGCCCTCATCCTTGTCATAGTTCTGCCAGCCTCTACATCATCAGTGCTAACCCAGACACAGTACCTTAGAGAAACCGGCCACCACACTTGTTCCATGTTTGTTACTTGTTCGCTGTCTTCAGACGTCCATTGTGAAGGTTGTGCATTTCAAGTTTACAGAGACAGTTAATTGTTGAATTCATTGGGTTTAGGATGCCTGAACTTGGATACAGATGCTTCTCATGTTTTACATTAGAGGCCTTTGCGTTGAATGAACTGCATACTCTTCCTACGACGCCGAAGCAGCCCTGATTCATCCGTTGTCCATGATGCTCCTGGCAGACCTACCTAGGATAGAGTTGCAGCATAACTCATCATCGTCTGTCTGGACTCCTCATTGACCCATATGTATATATAATGTTCATCCTCTACAATGCAACTCCATGAAGCAAGCATTATGCATCTGTTCTCATAGCCACCCAGGCACCATGTGTTATGACCAGTGTCCACCTCAAAGCCAAGCTGCCAATAGCAGCACAGAGATCTCATCCTGCAGTAACAGACCTAGACCTATGAATCTTTGGGACATCAGCCCAAATCACATTTTGTGTCAAATAAATGAAATCTGTTTTTATTTTTTTTACTTGAAAATCCATTTCTCCCTAAAATGTAATATTTCACAGTCAAACGGAATCTGGATCTTCAAGTGTAAATATTCCTACTCTGTCTCATTTGGAACCATATCCTGAATTCCGTTTGGTTATTCAGTGAATAGTTTGGGTTGATGAAGATGTTCATGGCATATTTCCGTTTGAGGTGGACTAGAGAAAGCATGTATGTGTTGTACACGGTTACTGAAACTTTATACGGAGCACTGTTGTAGTAGACACTGTGTTATTATTATGACAAACTATACATGTATGCAAGTCTACCTGGTGGTGCAAACATACCCATCATTCAGAGATGGTTTGTACCAGTCAGTCATCCTTTGTCTAGCTTGTCCTGCTGTATTTTGTTGACATGTTTATGGTTGGAGTAAAAAACTTGTAAAAAATGTGATACTGTTGGCTTGCTACGGATGATGTACCAGTCTCTTTGTCTTGTTTCAAAGATGTACATTTGTATACAGAGAAACCTTGCTGGTTCAGAACTTGTAAATTTTGCAACAGTTCTATCTGGAATCTTTATGTGAAAAGAGTATTACTCTAGTCTGTGACTTCAACCACTGAAACCCTTAGACAGGAAAAAACTCAATTTTCGTTTGGTACCTACCGGTAGACCTTATAATATGACAAAATTTCACACAAAAATATCGCTAAAATAGGTTTGGCAAATAATTAGGTTCTTGGCACAGACAGTTCCACTGGAAAGTGGTCTTGTTCATCCTTTGATCGTTCAGGAACTGGGTCTTCAGGGATTCATTCCAGAGCTAAAACAGTCAGTCAGTCCAGAGCTAAAGTTGCTGGTAATCCAGTTGTACCACTGTTTCTGATTCTGTGTTTATGTCTGGTCCAATTAGTCTTTTTGTTGCTACTGCTGACTGCTTACCTTCTAGAACTCTTGGTTTCAATTCATATCCCTCAGCTTTGTACACAATATGATGATTTTTACTTAGCAGCACCAGACATCTGACTTGGAGGCTTGTGTACCTAATGAATCTCTACATACAGCCCACTATAATGATTTCTCTTTAGGAAGCTCATCATGCTTAATGAATTTCAGTGGTCAGGTTTATAGTTTACGTTCTGAACAGTTTGTATATTTTGTAGATTTTGACAGCACGTTACTCTCCACAAGAATAAGGTCGTCTGTGAAGGTCTGAATATCAGGCAGACATGTACAACAAGAAACTTTAACAAAAACTAGTCTGTGGAAGTGTTCAGGGATATGTGATATATATTCATCAAGTTGTTGTAGGGTTGCTTTCCAGTGCATGTTTATCATGTTTCTTTGTCTGGAACAAATGATCCCCAACTTAGGATAATATTGTTGATATACGAATATGTTTCCATTTTGGTCTTTGGGCTCATTTCAGTTTTTTGGGGTTTTTTTTTGGTGAACTATGATGTGTAAGGCTTATGAACTGCTCAGATATTTTTGGACTTTCTGTAATTGGTAGTTATTTTTCTGGAATTGTGACACTGCCAATGGAAATAGATGTCTCATATTAAATTTGTCGTGATGCAAACAGTGTATGAAATGAGGCCTATCAGACTGCCCCAGACAGGCTAGATTTCTAATGGATGGTCGAAATATACAGCTAACCAGCTTGATGGTCAGGAACAAATTTTAGATGTTCTATGCTTGTGAGTGAATTCTTGAAGTCGGGATAAATCCATTTGGGGCTGGTAACATTTTGAAGTTACCAGCCCTGAAAAATCTGGCTGGATTTTGGGCTTATTTCACACACTGATATGAACCTGTTTCGCCATGTCGTTACACCAGTTACTGTAAAAGATCTGCAGTTGATGCTTTAGGTTATGGCTTATGCATTGTATAGTTAGACAGAACTTGTCTGAGAACCAAAGACTCGTCCTCTTTTCATATGCCTATTCAGCATTTGCTTGAATCTCTGCTGTGTCTTTTGTGAGAAGACAGGAAAAAATAGCAACTGTTTTTTCGTTACGGTACAATCTAGGCTTCCAAACATACATACTTCAGTGTATGATGTAATTACTATCCTTTGTAATTGGAGTTTGATTTCAATTTTTTAAAAACGTTATTGATGATTAAGCCAGCCATTTTCTAAGACTTCTGTTAAATTCCAAGACACATCTCTCACTATGGTAGTAGCTTGTAGAAGGAGGGAGTAAGATATCTGGAACAGGTGGTCATTTGTATTAGACATTTCTCAGGCAAGTGGCCAGTAACATAAAACAATTCTGTGGCAAAGGCTGAGTAGTATAAACACCACCCCATGTAAGGCATGGTGTCTGTAGCAGTACTGTCAAACAGTTTCTGAGATGAATACGGTGTGCTCTCTTCATGGCTAGTGGGCACAGAGTTTTATTCAGAAAGCAGATTTTATTCCTATGAACTAACTAATAACCTATATGTGATATTTATGCACCAACCAATTATAGTCTTTGCGGCATTCCATCAACTTATCTAACATCACTATTGAAGTTTAGCTCACACCTATATGTATAGAAAACACTGGCTCATAAGGTAAAACAATACACATAAGGTTAAAGTCATTCCAAGGTTAAAGATAGAGGAATCCTTTGTAAAGCAGTGACCAATTAATTTTCACTTTAACATAGTACACATATGTTGGTTGATGTGTCTTTGATTCTAGTCTGTTTCAAAGTCTATTGTTGTTGTAATAGGTTATCTATGTCACTGAAGATAATTAAGCAAGTTGTAAAAATTCTGATATGACATAATGGTACTTTAGAAACAGATGTTTGGGAACCTGGACGTGCATCTACATGGGTAGTAGTTTTGAGATAATGTACCCAGGCAGATTTTCCACCTTAACGTTCTTCGTGACTTTCATGAATACAAGTGCATCAAACTTGCAGTTTCACTAATATGAGATTCAGGACAGTTTTTGGTTGAGTCCCATAAGGGATTGAATCATACTCTCAGAGTCAGGCACCTAATCACAAGCACACTAAGACAGTCATCTAACCCAAACAGCCACCTTGGCTTCCATGAAGCCCAACAGTGCAAGTTCATATTGCAATGGCCATGTGGCTTAGAATGTTGACTCCATGTGCTTGCGATTAGGTGCCTGGCTGAACTTGTGGTTTTGAATCCCGAAGGAGTACTACTTGCCAGAAGTACCTAAATCTGTACTTTCCTTAGAAAGAGAACTATTACATTGGACCACTTTATAAACCGCATTGTTGGATATTATATTTAGTCTGTCTCAAGGTGTCATTTGAGTGTATGAAAGCTGGCCAATATTTTATCAGGCGCCAAAGTTGTTCACATTTCAACTGGTAGATAGATACGCTGCATTTTTAAGACAAAAACACTGCAAAGTCTGTACTAAGACTGGTTCTATTCACATCAGTTTGAGAGAAATGCATGTCAAAATAAAGCAGACAAATGTGTTTGATTTCGTCTTTATTTAAGATTTTTATGTTTGAAAACACTTCAGAATGCTTAAGATTTTAAACATATTTATGGTGTGTAGTATTGGTGAACATTTTATCAAGCTTATGCTTGGAATGTTCAGTGTTCAACGTTGGGGATGCAAAGTAGATTCATTAATATGTGAGGTCAGTATGGGGAACATTCATAGAGCATATCAAGGATTAAGATGAGTGTGCATAATACATGCCCGAGAAATATTTGGGCAGCTGAGAAAGGAGAGGTGTAGGAGGTAGGTTTGGCTGATATGGATCTGACCATGCTTCTTCAGGGAAGTATGAAAGCAGTAATGTATGTAGAACTATAAATGCCCTGAGGAGCCTCCAGAAATTATTTCTGTAAGTTTCTGAGATGCTTTTGCAGGCAATTGCTGGGTTACCAAGGAATGCAAGTATCAGTATCTGAGTGACTACAATAAGTTGCCTGTCCACTTACTTTCTCAGTGGCTGATAGAAGACTTTATACTGCAGATGCATCTGGAAGTATAGCTACTGTTTTACATTGAAACACGATTAGGCATTACATGCAAGTAAGAATGTGTTTACGGATTTAGCCAACTCAAAAATAAAAAGTGAAAGGTTTTCTTACACATGGTAAAGCACTACTGTTTGCGTTTTTCTTAATGTAAACTTTACATTGTATTCTCTATTCAAATAGTGTGCATATATGAAATATATCACACAAGATTTCAAGGCTCACAAGGGCTTTAAAAAGCTGCTCACACTAATATCAAAATACAATTTTAATAATGAAGCCTCTGAAAGGTCTTTTTGTTCCACATCAAATATTTATTAAATACAGTCTATAAACAAGAAATTTTAAGTCAGGCTTAACAGCTGTCAGGTCATTCCTGAACAGAAAAAAGTCCTGTTTACCATGACTCATTGTGATATTGAGTCCGGCATTGACTTGGCAACAGCTTTTGTGGTACGCCCAGTCTTCAGACATTGACACACACACGCTCGCACATCTTGCCGAGTTTGATGCATTGGTGAACATGGTTAGTTGATAATCACTTGTTGGTATGTACATAGCAGGTGCAAACTACACTAAACCCTGACCTGAGCCCTCTTTCGCAAAGGTATCTTAGTGCCAAGACCAAGATCATTCGTGAAGTGTAACACTTACATAGCACTAAGACTGTTTTGTGGATTAGGCCCGATCCCCACCTGTGCTAGTTATATCGGCCTTATGCAACATTTTATTTTCATTGACATCCTTTAGCAAGCTAAATGGACTTGTCCTTTGTATTGTTGTTTCTTTTCAGTTCACACCTAATGGAACTTTTTATGACCAGTTTCAGATGTATATTTCAGGAAAGGATAGCTCTACTGAGCTTGGATGTTAAAATTGCTTGTTACCGTGGTTACAATATCATTTGTGATTTAGTTTGCCTTTGCTGTTTGCATGCTCTATGTATACAATTGTAAAAAGGAATACCACAAGCCCAAACTGTTCAAATAAAAAGGGCTTGCATTTTTTCAAGATTTTGTTATTTTTTTTATCAGGTGAGCTTTGGACAGCAATGAATTTCAGAGAAATAGCAGAGGTTTCCAGGCTCCACTTCCTTCATCTTACCCACACTTATGCTGATATTTTTTATGACAATTTGCACATGAAAACCATATTTTAAGTGCGTATTTGACACAGTAGTCCTCAATTAAGATAGTGGGAAGTATGTTAGTTTGGACCAGAATGACAAGGTTAGGTTTATGTTCTCTTTTAAGCAATATTACAGCAATATTGGGGCAGGGACACCAGGAATGGGCATATAACATCACATCCATGTGGGGACTTGAACCCAGGTCTACGGTGTGACAAGCGAACGCTTTAACCACTCAGCATACCCAGATTCAAAGGGCCTCTTATACTATCAATTTAGACTAGGTATGGTTGCTATGAAGTAATCTGGATGTTTCCTTTGGATTATTTTTGGGGGACAATATGAATTGATTGACTAAAATGTTTTCTTGATTTTACAAAATCATGTTTTTGAATCCCAATAATACCTGATTGACTTTGCATCTGAAACTTACAAATTACTAAACATTAATCTTATTTTCCAAGTTCGTAATTGACAAACATGAATTATTTTGGATGTGTTTGCTTACATTGGTCACAGAAAACTAACCTTCAACAAAAACAGATATCTCATGAATCGGGTATTAATAAGTCTCAAATGCTGTTTTGAGTGCCTCAGACATATGACATCTCACTTACAGTAAGGGGTCAGTTAAACCTGGCAGGCTCCATCTATGAAAAAAACCCACAAAGGCCGAAATGACTACAAGTGATTTTCAACATCCTGTAACTCTGTGGATGTTGTATGAATGCGTTACAAAAACAGTTTCAGTACGCCCGAAGTCAACACTTTCAGGATGAACTTAGGTGGGTTTTTTTGGGGGTTTTTTTTAACGGGAAATATATAATTTTAAGCCGACGAACAAAATGAACGGGTCCCTTAGTAATTTAATTATGAGTGAGTTAGTTTGATTTAATGGTGGTTTGAACAGCAATTGATCAACCTCGGCCAAATGTAAGAATGATAACAGGAAATGAAGCAGGTTGGAGATATGTACCACTTCAGCGAAGCTGCGAGCATGGGTTTCATGCACACCAAAGGGCGACAACTCTGCAAATCTCTGTACCGGTGCACTCGTTCCAACGAACGAGTAATATTCGGTGATTGTACTCTGTCCACAGTAAGTTCCGCGCCATCAAACTCTCTGATAGACTAGCATTTGTTGATAGTGCAATGGCCTTTCGCAAGATAGCCTGGCTGCAACTTCTTAGCACTGATGACATTTTCCATAGGTATTAAGAAGCGGCCAGAAAATCTATCACGTCAACTGTTCACTTGTAAACCTGCGTTCTGAGAACGGATGTAGATTGGTATTTTCCGTCATGAGCACAAAAGGGTTACTCTGTCCAGTGGCTAGTTGTATTAAGCCTTCCTGAAGACAGTGTTCCCACTTAATTGTAACCTCTTCAAAGATAGGAGTTAACCAGAACCGTGGAGATTTACCCCACACTGTCTACAGTGAAAACCTTTCACGGATTGTCCTCACGAGATGAACACGTGGAGATCTGGGTTAGAATTAATGTTCTGTAATCCATGCTTGTCGGGAAAGGCGACTAACGGAGTCGGGTGGTCAGGCTGGCTGACTTGGTTGACACATGGCATCAGTTCCCAACTGCGCAGATCGATGATGAAGTTGGTGACTGGGTTGTTTGGTCCAGGCTCGATTACATACAGACCGCCACCATATAGCTGGAACATTGCTGAGTGTGGCGCAGAACTAAACTTACTCACCCGTGAAGATACTCGTTACAGAGGAGAGTTACGGTATTGGCTGGTCAGACTTGCTGACTTGGTTGACACGTCATCGTTTTGCTGTTGATCACTGGATTGTATGAACGAGACTCGATTATTTGCAGACCGCCACCATATAGCTGGAATATTGCTGAGTGCGGCGTTAAACAACAGCCAACCAAACAATTTTCGCAGAGATGTGAAAGTCATAGTATCACCTACGAACAGTTAAAGTAATTTTTCTCCCAATTTCTACATCCAAGCTGTATAGCCTACTGCATCAGATGAGCGAGGGACGGCGTCATGTTGCAAAAAGTGGACAACTGTTGAACCTAATATTTGATGTACAGAACAACACAAACCCACGTTCAAAGTTATAAAGTATATTGCCCTATGAAAACACAGCGAATTAATTAAATATGTCATGAGTGTGAATACAATGATATCGATAATAGTGAAAAAACGAATGTCTTAACAAACAAATGGATGGAAATCACCCGATTTATTGCGAATGAAAAACGCACCCGCGTTCTTAGTATGAGAGCAAATCACCTTCAAACAAAATCAACATCCTTAAAGCCACCTAAAAGTCTGACAAATATACTCTAAACTGTAGGGAACTTCATTTGTAATTTTCGATTTAAAATTGGAATTGGAAGATATGTAGGAGTTAATGAATGTTGAAATGATGATAATGAATGTCGAGAGAGTGCACTTCCTTATGACATACGTGTTTTTTACAGTAATCGCTCTTGAAAGATGATTGGAGTATGGACATGAAATTCGCTTGTGTGCGATTTTATTTTATTTTTTTTAAAAAAGAAAGCAACTGTTTTTACGGTGTAGTAGTGTCACATATGCATTTTGTGTAGTTTTGACACATGAAATAGCTTTTGATGACCGAAAGCTATGCACTCAAAATGAACTGTAGACAGAGGTCAAAAGTAACATATCTTAGCTTTGATAACACTTCCCTTGTAAAGTGCAAATTCTAGAACGATTTACTGATAAAGCGTTGGGCAATGTCAACCAGTCTATGGAGCATCTCCTCCTCTTGTTGTGTAACGAAAGACAATGTTCAAATGGAGGTCTGTGGCCTTGACTCCCGGTATTTCTTAATGTTCGCCACATTGGTCACCGTGTTGTAGTTCTTGGCCAAGTTGGGGTAGGTCTTTGGGAAGGTGACCTTGAAGGTTTCGTCTTGCAATACTGCTTCCAGAGCGTCCATCACGGCCAGGTCAGCGATGGTTAGCTGTGGAGGATCATGTTGCTAGGTCAGTAGTGCCCACACGTTCAACGGGTGCTTCGTTCGTTTGTTTGTTTGTTTGTTTATTTGTTCAGCAACTTTCTGACTATATGACGACAGCAAGTATTCGAATTTGGACCGGGCAATCCGGTGCTTCACATCCTGAGCATGTGTATGGTGTGTGTGGTCTGAATGTGTGTGTTTTATGGTGTGTGTCTTGTGTGTAGTGTATGAAGTGTCAGTTTGTGGTGTATGTGAGAGTGAGTGTGTATATGCCGTATGTTTTGTGTGCATGCAAAGTGTCAGTTTGTGTGAATGTGAGTGAGAGTGAGTGTATGTATGTGTCAGATTCTGTATTGCGTGTATGTGACGTGCCAGTGTGTGTGTGTGTGTGTGTGTGTGTGTGTGTGTCCGCGTCTGTCTCGTCACACTGAGCTTGGCACTGTCTCTCCGACAAGATTTCCCCAACCATATTACATTTTACTAACACTGCAACCATTAGCAAGGTTCAGACACATTGTAAAGAAAGTTAAGTCGTCACCATACCGTGATCGCTTGGTGCTAACACTAGTCTACATCCTGCATCACTGCACGCTTTCCACTCAAGTTTAACAAGGACTATTTCATATATATATATATATATATATTGCGTTTCTTTTGCTGTCTAGTATATCACTGATATATTGTTGAAGAAGGCACTCGCTCTCTCCCAAATATGTTGGGATGGTAAAGTGTACTTACAGCATTACCCACGAGGTGCCCTGACCCGGAAGCGTTGTCCTTGGCCGTTTGTTCCCAGGTTTTCAGGTACTTTGGCCGGATCTCCTCCTCAAACTTCTTCTGCGCCTCAGCCTGGAACATAAACAGATACACATGAGTCTTAGGTACGAATATAATGGTTGGTGTGCTGTTTAACGCTGCATTCAACAATATTACAGCAATATGGCGGTGGTCTGTAAATAATCGAGTCTTGATCAGATAATCCAGAGATCAATAGCATGAACATCAGAGTCCACTACTGGGATACAATGACACGTGCCAACTAAGCCAGCGAGCCTGACCACCCGATCCCATTAAGAAGATGTATATTCGTTCGCCCAACTACTAACTGCCTTTCAAGAATTCAAGAACCAACCTTGATGGTGGCGTCGCCCTCAAAGAAGTATTTGTAGATACCCTCCTTCATGGACCGGGTCTGCTCGGTGAGCACATCCGCTCTGAGTCGCTCTCTGGGAGTTTTCCCGGCCACGCCTGAATTCAAACAGGGTTTTGAATGAACTCCTCAAGAAAGAAAATATTTATGATGAAAAATACTGTACCTTTTATATGATATGAATGAGAGGCAAATATGCAACCAGTTTGACAGGAAGTAATATGTGTGTTATGTAATATGTGTGAAGCTGACGTAATATGCGTTATTTTGTAATGTGAAGCTGACATAATATGCGTTATTTGTAATGTGAAGCTGACATAATAT
Organism: Haliotis asinina; assembly: GCF_037392515.1. Taxonomy (NCBI): domain Eukaryota; kingdom Metazoa; phylum Mollusca; class Gastropoda; order Lepetellida; family Haliotidae; genus Haliotis; species Haliotis asinina. The sequence continues at coordinate 48,171,851 of NC_090288.1, read as the reverse complement.
GCGTTATTTGTAATGTGAAGCTGACGTAATATGCGTTATTTGTAATGTGAAGCTGACGTCATATGCGTTATTTGTAATGTGAAGCTGACGTAATATGCGTTGTTTTGTAATGTGAAGCTGACGTCATATGCGTTATTTGTAAAGTGAAGCTGACGTAATATGCGTTGTTTTGTAATGTGAAGCTGACGTATTATGTGTTATTTGTAATGTGAAGCTGAGGTAATATGCGTTATTTTGTAATGTGATGTGAAGCTGACGTCATATGCGTTATTTTGTAATGTGAAGCTGACGTTATATGCGTTATTTGTAATGTGAAGCTGACGTTATATGCGTTATTTGTAATGTGAAGCTGACGTCATATGCGTTATTTGTAATGTGAAGCTGACTTACCGTATTCTGCAGCAAGGTACCGGGAGATGGACATACTCTCTGGGAACGCCTCTCCATCGATCTCTATAAATGGGAGCTGACCAAAAGGGGTACCTGGAAACGGTTAAAATTATAAATGTTTAGTTTGAGGTTAGGTATGTTATTGAAAATTTTAAAGTGATTCAGCAATGTTTTTCGCGTACCTCTTGTCTGTTCCATTTGATGTGACTTTGCAAAAGTAAATGTGGAATGGTTTTGTAATGTGATGTAGAGATATTCACAAAAATCATCATATCCAAAGTGACTTGAACAATTACACAAAAATGGTGTACAATCAAGTTTTGGATCCTCGAAGTATCAGTTCAATTTTAGAAACATTTAATCTTAATTCTTCATACCTCACAGTACCTACTGGATGAATCTAACATATTTTACAATGGTTGCAAGTGAGTTTAGCGTTATGCCATTTTTAGCAACATTTCAGCAATATCACGGCGGGGAACACCAGAAATGGGCTTCAAACGGGTGGGAAATCGAACCCGTGTCTTCGGCTTGACGAGCGAACGCTTTAACCACTAGGCTACCTCTAGTTAAAAAGACTGCATCGTTTGCAGTTTGCACCGGTTTAGCTGAATTTACTAGCCACTACACGAGTCATGCAATGGTGTTTTCTAAATCACTCAGAACATATCAAACGGCTTAGGAGATAGGTTGTCTCCTTGTCTGACACTGGTTTTACATGGGAAACGTGTGTGTATATCTTTGTATATAACACGTGAATTTTATTGTATTTGTTATACATGAGCATAGGACCTATTTCAGTTACATTATATTGTAAAAGCTACAAGAATGCCGGACTGTATCACATGCTCTTCGAAAAACAACATAGGCACAGAATAGTTTTTAGTTCTTGCTAACAAAAGATCCCGCTAAGCCAAATGATGTGAAAATGTGATCGCTAGTAGAGTATCCTTCTCTTAACTGTGCCTGAGTTTGGGTTTACCAGGTAAAGGGTTAAAGTGTTGCTAGGTCACCACTCCAAAACCAACGTAGCATGACGACTCATCGTTTACCCCAAGCTTGCTCGTGGCGTTAATAATACACAAACTGGTAAGACTTGATCTGCACGTCTTTTAGCAATAAACATACAAAATATGAGTTCAGATATTTTTTCTGATGAAATCTCCGTTATCTCCGCAAGCAGTATGTATGAACATCATAAATATGGGATTTCCTTTACAGATTTTTGTGATGTATTTTATTTTCGTGAGGTAACATTGATGCACTTTCAAGTTACTATTAAGAACTGCATTCCAAATTGTGCATTTCAGCCGTCAGAAGGTCTCTGTTAAAGGTATCGGTGGCCCTTGATACTACAGTCAGCCTTCTTTTCATTCTGGGGATCAATGCAGGCCCGTATCTCAATGGGCTGTCAAGAGCTTACTTACAACAAGATCCGTCACACCTGCAAGCGCACAAAGAATTTGAAACCTGTCTCTCGAAAATCCATACCTGCACGAGCGAATACAGCCTTTAGGAAAAGGGTTTAACCAGTTACCAATCGCGTAATTTTCTATGTAAAATGATAGCCAGCGCTAACAGAATTGAGAGTAAACCATGGACTCATATTTTATGCGTGTCATTGGTAGCTGAACTGACTTGCTTACTTACTTGCTTTTACGGTGGGCCACTCGCTAAATTCAATCCTATTGTCTTCAAAATCTACCCCAGCATTTCTGAGAATTAGGCGTGGTATCTCTCCCCTCGCACGAAGATTGAAATACGTGTATTTGTAAGAAGGCATCTTTAACACCTGCAATCAAGAAAGTGCACACCTGAGCTTCGGCGAACCGTTGTATTTGAGGGACTGACAGCTATGGCCAGCTGGATTTTATGTGCAACTACACGTCACGTGACCCGGATGTATTAGACAAAGGCGTTTCCATGACTTGACAAAACATCTAGCGATCTCGAGTCGTCGAGGAGGCAGTACACGTACAGTACATGACGTTGACCGTCGAGGAGCGTGCATTTCCTAGTAGGCCGGACAATGGCGATAGCAGATACGCATATGACATTGTCAAAAAGGATGTGAGACCGTTTGGGACGCGGATATAAGATCGATCTGGACTGAAGTCGGGAACTCAGGCAAAAAGGGTGTGACCTTGGTATAACACACATAGTTATGATTAACGGTTTATGTTTTAATGACCGTTCATAATTTATGGAGAAGCATGTATGATAACCATCCCCATCCCCATCCCCATCCCCATCCCCAACCTAATGTACAAAGTCAAAGTAAGAGAATCTCCCTATGTCATGTACAAATCAGTGACACCCCCACCCACTCACATTTCCCATAATCTTTAAACATAGAATTTCAAATAGTCATATGTACAAATTTGCTGAAATTGAAATTGATGTCCTATCTAGAACAAATGGTAACAACCCACAACCCACAACCCACAACCCCCACCCCCACCCCCAACACAACCACACACATAAAATCATCACCACCCCTAGATATAAATTATGAGCAGTCGCTTAGCTAATTGAAAGATAGCAGCGAGTGAAAACAACGACTGACACAGTGGCCCTTAAATGGTGTCCTCCCAAACCGATTCCAGTGGTTACAGAAGACGAAGATGGCTGTAACTTGGTAAACAAAATATTCTGCACAATTACAGTGTGACCAGTTGACCTTCGAGACACTCAAGACTCTATATACACACAGGCAAAGGTAACCAGAGTCTGTCTAACAGCCAACCCATGAAGATCCGAGTTAGAACTGATCTTCAGTAACCCGTGCTTGTCGTAAGAGGCGACTAACGGGATCGGGTGGTCATGTTCGCTGACTTGGGTGACACATGTCATTGTATCCCGATTGCGTAGATCGATCCACATTAATTTCCATACTGTTGAACCTTTCTCTAAGGCTAATAACAAAACTGAAGCAACTCTAGATTTCCTCAGCTTCAGAATGTGGCTTGTCTTCAGTTTCTAATTGTTTGATTCTATCTAAATAGCTAACTTGCAATAGCTACTGGCCCACAAGCCAACTGCTAGCTGATTGTGAATCGGGCCAGTAATATATTGTTAAAGTGTTAAAGCTATCCCGATTGGCTAGCTGAAAATTCAGATACTTTTTTCTTAATTTGATGCACATTAAGTCAATTATTAAGGTGTTAAAAGTCCGTCCCCAAAGTTCCGTGATATTGATAATTTTCCAGGGCGAGAGAAGAGTGATATGGGTTAGTAACATTTTCACTTAGCTATCCCACCCTTTAATCTGTCATCTTGATATGACCCCTGGGTTGCCTGGTCCAGAGTCGGGAATTTAAACACCGACCTCATAGTGCTTGGTCAATGACCAATCACTTAATAGCACTGGGTGCCCTACTGTACTAAGTTCCAATATATCTTATTTTATTCAACCTAATGCGAAACAATATTTCGAATACAACACTACATTTCAAGTTTGGCAAATATTATTGATCCATCTTATACATACTTTCTTGGGTGGAGGGTGGGGGTTGGGGTGTGCTAGCCTAGTGGTTAAAGCGTTGGCTCGTCATGCTGGAGGCCCTGTTCCATTCCCACTTGGGTATAATGTGTGGAGCCCATTTCTGGTAGCCCACTGGCGCGTACCATGCCAATATTTTCGTGCAAGGCGGACAGGCTACAAAGCTTTAAATTTAGATCGTATTGTGAGCTTGTCCAACCTTTCAGGAACAAACATATGTAATCCCGGTTTCTTTGTATAATGGTAGCTACGCCCTGAAATTAAATAGACTTTTCGAGATGCCAATGAAAGTGGCAAAATCATCACCATAACCTCCCCCTTCATGGTACGATTGTGACTGATGTTCTTTAAAGGCTTAACGAATCACATGTAGTAACGATACATTTAGATAAAACGAGGGTAGTTGTATACAGACGAGGACATTTGTTTGTTACCGAGAACATGTTCAGTGATGATAAACTTGTTTCCACCGCCAGCCCTTCGAGGTAGGTAAGCTTTGTATTCCCACATACATCAAAGATGAATCGTTTAATAAAGGTTGACCATCATCTCGTGTAACACCGTGTTAATTCTTTTGTATTACGTTAAGAATCAGTGAAGAGCAATGGTGCACTGGCTACAATATGTTGACTGGGAGACATGGCTGTTGTGGAATTGTACTGTCTATTTCGGAACTTTCCAGTACAGTCTCATCAATGGAGTTAGTTTTTGTCACACTACAATACACCTTACAAGAGGTGTGAGTGAGTGAGTGAGTTTACGTCGCACTCTGCACCCCACATTAGTAGTAGTGGTAGTAGAAGTGGTGGTGGTAGTAGTAGTAGTGGGAGTAGTAGTAGTAGATGTAGTAGCAGTAGTAGTAGTAGTAGCAGCAGCAGCAATAGTAGCAGTAGTGACAGCAGCAGTAGTAGTAGTAGCAGCAGCAGTAGTAGTAGCAGCAGCAGTAGTAGTAGCAGCAGCAGTAGTAGCAGTAGTGACAGCAGCAGTAGTAGTAGTAGCAGCAGCAGCAGTAGTAGCAGCAGCAGTAGTAGTAGCAGCAGCAGCAGTAGTAGCAGCAGCAGCAGTAGTAGTAGTTACTGTAGTAGTAGTAGTAGCAGCAGCAGTAGAAGCAGCAGCAACGGTAGTAGCAGCAGCAGTAGTAGTAGTAGTAGTAACAGCTGGTCGTTTAGTTTATTTTAGCGGCGTGCAATCCCTCTAGCAAGTCACTACTGTGACTAATCAGACAAAAATGTCATAGTACAATTCCACACTACAGTAGTCCCAGTGGATTAACACTGATTCAGCTTGTCTGTCTGTAAATAACGATTAGTCAAGGTAGATCAACAAGGTCTGAAACAACAAACGCTTGCTTAATCGAATAAAACCTTGCTCGCCCAGGCGGCTTGGGAGAGGTGAGTCACGGAACAGTGTATGTGCACGACTGAGTATAGGAATTGCAAGACTTCAGGGCGTACACTGGATTTACCCATTTACCCATGTAGTTGAGACTCAGTGAGTGATTTAGTTCTACACCGCTTTTAGCAATATTCCAGCAGTAGCACGGCAGGGAGACACCTGGGAAGACAATTGTACCCATATGGAGAATCGAACTCGGGGTTTCGGCGTGACGAGCGAAAGCTGTTACCAACAGACTACCCCTCGAACCTCATTGACAGGATAAAACGGACACGCATGGGCTTCCTAATAGTTTTAAAGCGTTCGCTCGTCGAAGACCAGGGTTCTATTACCATGCACCCATGATGATCCGGGGTAGAATAGGTCTTAAGCAACCCAGGAAAAAGGGCGACTATGTTTGTCGTAAGAGGCGATTAAGGGGACCGGATGGTCCATCTCGCTGACTTGGTTGACATGTCATATCTCTATAGAACCATATTTACTTTTAACGAAGCGGCCACAGGTAAGATTACGAACCTCACATTCAGTTGCTATGGCAACTACTGGGTGCAGTAGTAGTTACAGATTGGTTAAATATGGTTGAATGAATTCTTGGATCTTTAAAGAATGTATGTAAATCTGCCAGTGGATCATCATCAAGATTGCACTCCAATTACAGGTTGTCGAGAGAAAACTGAGACGACCTCTGTGTCGGCCATTGTTCTCTCTGTCACCGCATGTGACTGATTTCGCTGTTTAAAATATACATGGTGGTAAAACGAGGAGACCACTGTTCAGCAAGCTGGAAATGCCTCAACAAAGCAGGGGAGGTCTGAGAAATTTTCGCAGCTCTCACTATAACCTGAATGTTTGATCGACTTTCTAGAAGTTGATGAGTCAGAAATGAAACACAATCTCACGGAGTTTATCAACATAGAGCGATGTTTCGATGTAGATTCTTACTTCGCTATCAAGCTATACGTGCCTACAACCAAATCATGAGAAGTATATACATTTGTCTTGCAGACAGATTGTGAAATCAGACATTTCATGAAATGACTAAAAATGTCTGTCATCTCATGAAATGACTAACAGGATCAGCCATTTCGCGTCATTTTATGTAACGACAATCAATATAGTTGTTTTAATGTTTTAATCTACAAAAGTGGATCACAAGTTCAACATCACTTGTTGTCACTTACAGTTAACACTATTGTGGCAGCAACTGTTGCACTTCAGTTAGTCTTTGTAGTATTTGCTTCTGTTTGTTTGGTACTCGCTGTGTCACGAAATGAATGAAATCTTTGGCATTTCATTTCGAATGCACGGTGATATTTTCAAGCAAACTTGACTAACAGTGTTTAGTTGAGTAAATGTATTTAGTTGAGTGAATGTATTTTGTGCCGCTTTTAGAAGTATTCCAGCAATATCACGGCGTTGGATATCAGAAATAAGCTTCACTTCTTGCGCACAGTTGGAGAATCGAACCCGGGTCTTCGGCTTGACGAGCGAACGCTTTATCCACTAGGCTACTCCACCGCCCCATAACGTTTATGGAGTGGGTGAATGACTTTAGCCGCTTTTAGCAATATTCAAGCAATGCCATGGCAGGGACAGCATAACTGGGCTTCACACATTCTACATATGTGCAATGAAACCGGGTCGTCGGCGTGGCGCGCGAACACTTTAACCAGTAAGCCCGTTGTCTATGGAGCAAATCAAACACCTATCGCTTCACAGATAGTCTTTTTGCACCATTTCTAGTCATCACCAGACGTTGATCTTCTTTCCAGGTCTTTCTTTTGAAGGGTAAACATGAGTGAATAAGTTTTGTTCTACGCTGCGTAAAAACATTCACGTGATATCAGGGCGGTAGACCCCAGAAATTGGCTTTACTACTAGTACCCACTCATGGTATCGAACCCGGGTCTTAGGCGTGACGAGCGAACGCTTTAACCACTAGGCTGCCCCACCGCCCCAGGACAGCCATGAAAGACCCATACGGCGTGTCTTCTTCGCCAGTGACAGGTAAATAACTCTTATTGTTATGTCCTGACGAGGTGGATGGATGGATGTGCCTTTCACTATTTACATACCCCTACATTATTTACGCATAGTCGCTAATTCTCATGTGAAATCATGGCAAATGTACATACACACACAGCTATATTTATATAGCGGAAAATTGTTAACGTTCGCATTGCATGTGAACGGGGTATTAAGGACAAGCGTAACACTTCATTTTCAAGAACTTTGCAGAATGGGGACAAAACAGGCTTAACTGATATTCTGAACAGGCTATCAATAACAGAAAAAAACAACTGATTTTAAGTATGTCGTAACTGTAGAACATATTCAAACGTCTTTTCATCCAGACCTGAGTGAGTGACTGAGTTCACTTGTATGCCTCTTTTAACAATATGTCAGCAATGTTATGGCGGGGAACACCAGAAATGGGCTTCGAATACTGTAACCAGCACGAAAAGCGAACGCTTTAACCATTAGACCACTACCCAGTAGGGTAGCCTAGTCACGCCGATGACCATTGTGCGAAACCCCTGTCTGGTGTCCCCGTCGTGAAATTGCTGGAATATCTTTAAAAGCGTCGTAAAACGTCATCACTCACTCAAATGTAACATGTCACATTTGGGTATTATAAAGTCATACACAGGAATGAAAGAGAATAGAAAATATCATCAACGCAGATGCTGATATTTTTAGATGGCGGTACTTTACGTTTCCACGGAAAATAGCCATTCATGCTGACAGTGCAGTTTTCAGTCTAATGCCCAACGACGACAATCCTTCCCTGTAATTATGTTCCGAATGGCTGGGTGATTCACTGGCGCAACTGAGCTTTCGCGCACAACAATATCAGTCATGCTTCACTGTTGCCGATTCCAATGTTAGATTCAAGCCTTCTTCAGGGGTCAAGGTCGCTGTCACCATGCTCCAGTGGGTGGAGCGGGTGGAAGGCGGGGTGTCGGCCCGGGTAAGCTAAATTTCAATATTCCCTATTCCCGGTAAAGCGTAAACCACCAGTTGTGCTAGAAGTGCCGAGAAGGCGATTTGCTATGAAAACATCGGATTACAGTACTTGAGATTTCGACGCTCTCAACTGAGATGAAGTTTCCTGCTTCCTGATTAAGCTGAGTGGATGTCTAATTGAATGGGAGTTGTTTCTTATAAGTACAATAAATGAATATGTCAGGCTTTTTTACATGTCTTACAATGACCAAACAATTAAGGCAGTTAAACACCAAATATTGAGATTGAAATGCCCTATGTAAAGAGCTCAACGTATTTTCTTCATCAAAATGGCAAATGTGCAGGTCAGGGTCATGTTTATTGACAACAAACAACAATAAAGAGGGGGCTTCATTTGTTCTGTGACAAGGTTACGTATCGGTGTAGGGAAACCCTCCACACCCACCAGCCTGTGCAATTCGAGATGGAAGTGGAGGCCTTCAAGTCCACAGTAATCCACATTATGAAGACAGAGACAATGCCGACTCCAACCATCTAGATGACGTATTCTTACTGCGACGGCGCCACTACATACATACACACACGCACACGCACACGCACACGCACACGCACACGCACACGCACACGCACACACACACACACACACACACACACGTTCTTTATCATGTTGAGGAACCGGTGGATAGAGTAGCCCTGATAGCGGAAGGTCCGTGGTTCGATCCCCGATCACGACATACCAAATGACGTTTAAACATGGCCTTTTTTGTTTCCCTGACTGGAGCTCGGCATAAGGGGTCTCTCTCTCTCCACAGCGGCACAAAACCACGGACGTCTACGAATGTGAGATTCACCTTCAGGTACAATGGACCTTGACCGAAGCTGGAGAGGGTTAGCTGGGTATTGATTAAGACTTATGAAGACAAGAGCAAAGAACATCAGCTCCACAATCCAAGCCCTTCAAGTCGAGTTAGAACACCTTCGTCATGTCTTCGTAAAACTTAATCAATACCGAGCTAACCTGGTCAACATATTAATCAACAGCACCCTGAACCCAAAAGGAAAAACTACCACGTCAACATTCAGCCCCGTTCACCATCAGCACACCATATGTCAATACTACCAGCCACCACATCCGTAGACTACTTAAGAAGGAAGCCAACATAGATGTGTTCCAGAGACGCATATCAGTTCAGCATAACGGTAAAGATAATGGTAAACTAGCTACAAGTGACAAAGAAGAACCTCCAGGCATTGTCTACTCTTGTGACTCGTACTTAATAGAAACGTCCGGTCCTTCAACCTGCGAATCAAGGAACCTTCACCACTGGCTTCGTCATCTCTTATCACAACAAGTCTCATGTCAACACACTATACATCAACCTTCAACTATTGTATAAACTCACATCCATGTATATATTTCTCCTTTGTGCATTTGTTTTGCATCTTTTGTTTAAAAGCGGTGTTAGAATCTACACCGAAACTCCGCATCCACAGCAGGAAATAACATCCATAAGTCTTCATCCTCACCATACCAACTTCTAAATTACCACTTAAAGAAGAAACATCATCTCTGTCATGGACTACACAGATCACGTCGCTGTCCTGATCCATCTGCAATGATCCGGGGAACAGGGGAGAGTTAAACCTAACTATACTTGTTGTATAATACGTGTCAGCCATATGGAATACGTGTGGGGTTACCTCCCCTGCTTCACGCGCCCACTACGCTAGAAGCGTTTTAATGTGAAACATTCAAACAAAAACGACGACAGATAAGAATAATAACCTCCATCAGTTTCATGGTGAAATTAGGGAACATGGTATTTCTTTTTTAATTTCTGCTAATTCATTTTCCTTCACTCCCATGAACCGGTGGCAGGGGGTATGGAGGCGAAGAACGATCTGATATACCAAGAGTTGTTTTATGTTGAATGAAACATAATTCGCGTGAGTAATTATTGAATATGGGCTTGGAAATCTTAGAGCTCAACCCAGTGAGGAAATGGGTGTGTACCATTGATGGTGGCAATATTTTACTTTGATATGAAAAATATTTTCAAACAGAAGCGAGGGAAGCACGCTGCCAACATACGCTCGCATACATGAACACTGGTCATTTTGTCTCATACGCAACCCTCTTTGCGTCAAAGTTTGCCCGTGGGGTCATAAAACTAGCCGTGATCGCCTCGGCATGTTATACCACTTGGGTTCGAATCACTGTTCGGACAATATTTTAAAAAAATAAATAATCAAGACTTTTTCAATCATATATTGTTCTTACATGTTATGATTAACATATTTTTCAAATTTGAACAAAATAGGTGAGGAGTTTAAATCATAAATCATATTTTAGAAATTTCTACCATTACACTCATTACAAAAAATACTATGTAGTGGTAAAATCGATGAGCATTGAACTACTGATCGCGATCCTGTTAATCACCTTTTACGTCAAGCATGGGTTACTGAAGATCATTTCGTATCCGGATCTCCTACGTGTGGAGAATGATTTGACCAAAATACCATCTGTGCAACTTACAGATTTCAGATTTTTGAAATGGCAAAATACTTTATGCCATATACATTTTTTTCCAACAACGACACTCTTTATACACACATGCATGCTTTTTTGACGAGGGATTCACCATTTCGCGCTCGTTCATTCATGAAATGGGACGGTCCAAGGACATTCCCAAATTCCCGCAAAGTGACACGTCTCTTGTCAACAACGTACATGGGAGCTATCTGTTGCCATGACCTTTACACAGGATATTATGCGTCCCGTGTCGCGGTCACTTCCTGTGAATGAAATCCGTGAGTGGGCGATCACCAGTGATAGAGCTGGTCAGGAGGCTCACACCTGTAACACAGACCTCCCAAACTGCAGATAAATAATAGCACACTAATTACTTGGGCGATGTTGGTCACCCCTAATTAATGAATAGCCTGGTTCACACTTTAGTAAATATGGAGAACAAGGGACTATGTGGACATCCTTGTCTAACACCAGTGGAACAATCAAAATAATGGATACCACATGCTTTAAACGTATCTATTTCCGAGAGTGGGTTCAGCTCCCTCTGGTGCACGACAGCGCGTGATATTCCACCGTACGAGGTGTACAACCTGAAAGCGGCGCAAAATGCATTACGCTGTCGTGTTTGAGTGTTTGAATCAAACATAGTGCTGGTGTGTTTCAACACGCTTATTTTTCGCTGTTTTTGACAGGGTTTCATTTCACTCAAACTCAACGAAAACTGAATTAGTTGCTTCACTGTATGTATCAATTTGTTGTTTCAAGTGCCCATTAAGCACATATAAAATGTACCTTAGGGTATGTATGACCTCAACGCGTTCCAGTTATTATATGACTATCAAATTCTAGGCTGTTCCCAGACTTTTTGTTTGTACTATATATATATATATTTCCCTTGTTGTATATCTCATGTTTGATAATAGTTGGTAATGGTGTTAGGACATACACCAAAACGTAGACCTATCGCAATAAAGAAGATGTCTGTCCACATAAAAGTGTTTCTCTTCTTCATACTAGCTTCTAAATGCCACTTAAAGAAATTAAAGAAGCTGTCCACCTTAGGGCAACCATAAATTGATGAAGATCAGGTCTGGCCTGACCATCACAGAACGCCATACAAAGAAGGATAGAAAGGTGTCATGTTTTTTTTGTTTATGTTAACTTTGTTTTTATAATTTAAATACATTTTGTCTTCAAAGAACAATGTGAATCGTGCAGCAACAACGATGCCATCAAACATACCCGGACATGGACAGGCAAAGTTCAGAACAAAGAATGAATAAAAATGAAGAATAACAAAACACTCTTTTAAAGAGAAAAGAGGTTCAACAACTCGCTGTCCATTATAAAAGGTAGGAGAACTGTGAAATAAGAAACCTGTGCTCTTTTTAATTATTGTGTCACAAGAATTTCCACTGTAGAGTGGGGCGCATCAGGATGATCATGTTGAACGTATATTCATCGAAACGCTTTGTGGACTCGACACATGCACAGCAGCTGTTCCCACAACTGCCTGATTGCACCCACCAGGCCCGAATGCTTCCGTTGATGTTGACTACACAATCTAAGGTACATACCCGCACAATCTGGCGGCAAGTTTGGAAATAAGAGTAATTTTTCGTTGACTGGAGTCCACGTCGGATCATGCAAAATACGCAACTAAGTTACAAAACCAGTTAAGATAGTCCCGACATGGGAGACTGGGCATCAGTCTATAGAATTGTCAGAGTTGTACGTGGAATCGATAAGTTGCCATGATAGTACTTGTTTAATGCTTCTGTAGTGTAAATGATGAAGATGGTACTACAATCGGATCAGGACTACAAATTATCCCAGCCCAGATTACTTTATCTGTTGTCATTTAGATCTTGTTCTCTGGTCGGGTGTCTCTGTATTGTTTGATATTGGGAATGGATATGACAGCCTGGTAGTTTCTGGAAAGGTTGGGGTATTTGCTGGCGAATGTCGCTTTGACGTCTTGGTTCTGCAGAACAAAGTCCAGGGCGTCCATCACGGCCAGGTCAGCAATGGTTACCTGTTGGAAGACACAGACGTGAGTGAGTGGGTTTAGTTTCATGCCGCACTCAGCAATATTACAGCTAATGGCGGCGGCCTGTAAATAATGGAGTATGGATCAGACAATCCAGCGATCAGCAGCATGAGCATCGATCTACGCAACTGGGAACCGATGACATGTGTTCAACCAAGTCAGCGAGCCTGACCACCAGTGAGTTAGTTGGATCCTACAGGGTGTGTTTCTTTCTTTGTTTGAGTCAGTCCTACGTCAAGTATGAACTGCTGAAGATTATTGCAACTGGGATCTTCACGGGTCCGGAAACATATGACTTGATACAAGGAAAAGGTAAAACTTTTGGAGCAAAGCTAACAAACCCATCTTCATTAAATCAGTCTTAAAACATTGCAGAAATGATCTGTATCTCGTAAATTTTCCAACTGAATGATTTGTCTTCACGCATCGATTTGACGTCGGTTACACGCAAAGAGTACCAGCTAACATACTGTCAACTACTGTCGGCAATACAAAAAGCCTGTTTTTAGGCTGTTACTCTGTATCCCTCAAATTTATACAAGTGCAAATAGGATATGTCAAAATAATTCACTTCGGTCTAATTGGGAATTCAGTGGTATGGGTAAGGGGATATCCAGAAAAGCATGTTTACTCGTAAAATCTGGCAAAACTGAAAACACGATTAGCTGCTGAAAACAACGGATCAGACTTTACATGTAGATGGCAATTAGGTCGCTCAGCCAGGTATGACGACGGATGGTCACCTCACCTGGCATGAAATGCATGCGCCGCCTGCTGGCACAAGGGGGTCATCTCCAAGATATTTTCTGCTTTTTCATGTGTCTCATCTATGATTAACATCTTACGTGTCGTTCTTCCATGTAGTTTACGTTAAGATATCTAAAAGAGTATGATACCTGATACCCACAGAAAAACATGGTATTAAATGTCTAAAAATATATGTGTGGCATGACCACCCGATGATCGACAGGACTGCATATTCTTAAATGTTAGGACACGCTACTTCTCTAGTTTAATTCCCCCATGGGATTATCATATGTTAGGTGATATCTCTATCTCCAAGGTCGACCCCAAACCCTACAACCCCTCCTGGGTTTTGCATTTGAGACGACCCCTCCGACCTGTTTGTTACAGTGATAGTGAGACTCTATGGTAGCTACATCCTTAGTAGTTTCAGCATAAAAGTTATTATCTTGTACGTCAGTTATCGTTTATAATGAAGCCAAGTCTAATTTCCAAATGGACATGTAAAAAGTGCATTTTGTAATACAATATCATCCCACACTAATTTGCATAAATCAATGGTCTGTTTCAAATAAGTCACTTTGGACGTTGAAAAAATCCGCTTTGCTCATTCCTACACTAGTCTCAAGATAATGTGGAGATATCAACGTCGTTGTCAAGTATCAGTCTCATCAACTGGTACCAATGTACCCAGCTCACCTCATTTCCCACCAGAAAGCCGTTACCAGAGGTGTTGCCCTTCACCTCGTTGTCCCACAGTCCGAAAAACTTGGGTACAGTCTCTTCGAAGAAAGCTTTCTCCAACTCAGCCTGAAATGACAGAAAGGACGCACGCAACATATCTAGAAATGTTCCATACTGTCATTATTGCTCCATATTGTCATTAGTGACCAAATGTCGTTTTCTTCTCAACCACTTTTACAGAAAACAACAGGTTTGTGGACATGACGAAAATGTCCAAAGGAAATGAACCAGCCAATCATCGCTGGCCGTCCGCAACCAACCAGCCAGCCAACCAATCAGCGACTCCGAATGATCTACGGAAGCATTGCTATATCATCGCGGGGTTTAAGCTGACGTTCACTACTGAAAGAGAGAGTTGATTTTACAACTCTTTTAGCAATATTCCCCCAACATCCAGCCTGGGGACTCCAGGAATTGGCTTTACATTTTGTACTCATGTGGAAAATCCAATCAGGTCTTCGGCGTGACGAGCGAACGCTTACACCACTAGGCTACCCCACCACCTCATTGACGTTCACTAAAACAAGTTACCTTTTTGGTGGCGTCCTCGAGGAAGAAGTATTTGTAAATAGGTTCCTTCATGGAGCGAGTCTGTTCCGTGATGTAGTCCGCCGTCAAGCGATCAAGCGGGGTCTTTCCTGCCAGACCTGTGCGAATGACAGAACGAGTGAGTGAGTAAATGAATTAATGATCATGACACTACCACTTTGCCACTTCGATTAATCAACGTTCACATTTCTTAATCTTTCAATATTTAAGTTTTCCCATTTTGGTAGCATTTGCTGACATCAAGTTATAAAAAGTAGGTACCTCTGGATTCGAGTGATGTAGAAACTGACGCCTCGGATTTACTGTCATTAGTCTCGTCGTTGATAGCAATACTCCAGCAATATCTAAGTGGGGACACTAGAAATGGGCTTCCCACACGTGGAGAATCGAACCTGGGTATTTGACGTGACGAAGAAACGCTTTAACCATTAGGCTACGCCCCGCCCCAAGAGATGGATGGATCAGACACACCAGAGACTGATGCCATTAAGAACATTCCACGCCGTCCAATCAAAATGACACGCAATGAACAAAGTCGCCGAGACTGAGTTATTTACCGAATTTGACGTTTATACGACTGACATTTTCTGGCCAGCATTTTAACGGGGTCGCATGCCAACTATCCCTAACAAAACGGCGGCCAATATATTCTCTTGTGATGGAGTCCAGTTTTGCGCGGCTTTTAGCAATTCTTATGCAATTTTACAGCGGTGGACACTGGAAATGGGCATCACACATTGTACCCATGAGGGGAATCGAACGTGGTGAGCCAACTCTTTAACCACTGGGCTACCTAACCGCCCCATGTATTAGCTGGAAAGACAAGTCTGTACGTCGAACTCACCGTATTCCGCAGCCAGGTATCTGGAGACAGACATGCTCTCTGGAAACTGCTTCCCGTCGATCTCCATCACGGGGAGCTGGCCAGTCGGGATCTCTACAAACAGGGTGAAGTGGAACATTCAGTAATTACAGTGAAATGCCCTTGTGTCGAACTTGGGATAAGTCGAAGATACGAGTGTCTCGAAATCAAACTTTGGCCCATGTCTACAGTCATCACTGGGTTTGTCGAACATCGAATATCGCGAATTAATATCATAGGTACTGTCAACTTCGACACAACAGGCTTTGTCAAATTCGACACAACCGTCTGTTTATTGTGCGTAACGGTTTTACGTCTTTGCAGAAGGGCTGCAATATTTGCTTTTGGGGCATATCCTTTTCTCCTCAGTTTTCTATGGAAAATCCTCGATTTGGTGGATAAACGACGTATCTTTTACGACTAAAGTACAACTGACATCGATTCAATACAACGTTGTATTAGTTGTCAACAGAAATGCCACAGAAATTGGTAGAAATGTTTCAGTGTCAATAGATATGACTGACCCGCGATTCACGAGACAAGTTAAAGGTCACATGCAACAAAAACATCAAACATAATTAAAACTCACGTATCACTTATTCATGACATAATATACACTGCTGCTTTTGAAAAAACAAATAAACAAAATTATAAGCGTACAATCGCGATTCAAAAGTGCAATATTTTGTACTTGGGCTTACTTCCCCCGAAACGAAGCCCTCGGGAGACCGAACCCAGTCATAGCGGGTGGATATGCACTCAAGTGTAACGACAATTTCCGATTGGCTGGTTCATTTGCTGATATGCTGAGGGTTCATTATGTGTTCAGAAAGATTACTTGTTTGATGGGCATTTTAGAAGTATAGCCAGTCACAAGAAAGTAAGATTCTTTATGGATAACAACTTCTTTTTGTGTACTTGATGCGTCGTTCCAGTATGGATTCATATACTGTTGTCAAACAAAATCATATACACTAAAAGAAGTCGTTATCCATGAAGAATGTATATAAAGATGTTGGGTTTGGAAAATAACTGTTCTCTGAATTTGCGCTCGATCCAATCAAGAATCATGTCGGTAGAGATGGTAAACTATTGCGTGGCTGGAATCTGTCATTCGTCCAAGTACAAAGCAGGACTTGAAACTGACAAGAGTTTGCACCGGTTTCCGTCAGATCCAGTCATCCGAAAAAAATGAATGTAGTATGTTTGCAACCCACAGACATAAAAACATGTCGTGTATCACACGTGCCTAATTACATAATGTGTCAGACACGGGACTCGGGTGCATGAGTCATAAATCAACTTGTTTTCTTTATGTCGTATAGTCTGATAGGTGTTACGTTCAAATTGCACGTGGTCAATGATTGAAGCTGAGTATTGCATGTTGTCTTTAGCAGACACGCAGACAGACATATAGGTGTGAATAAACCAGACACTGGGCTTTCTCTGTGACAGAGACTGCTTACCATATTCAACAATTTGTTTACGTAACGAGTAGATTATTTACTTGTTTGTGTACACAACCAAGATTAGACTACTGCTCACAACCCCAGACGCTGGGCATGCATACTGTTTCAAGCTCCGCGAACCTATTCACTGCGCATGCGTTATGAACGCAGCGCAGCACAGCTGTTGAACCCCCCAGCGCTGGGTGGAATTTAGTGAAACGTTTGAACTCCGATTTCGCGGGCTTTTTTTCATCGCGTTTTTTCAACTTTATAGGTTGAATTGACATTTTTTATGATTTGTTTCGGTGAGTGCATACCGAAAGGTATCAGAATCTGCAAAGTTGTGTTTTACGTTGCATGTCACCTTTAACCCTCTACATACTTGTTTGTTCAAATCCCTTTGACATTCGCGAAACACAGGTCACGTTCCCTTCCGCCTAGCCCCACCTTCAATTCTAAAGCCCCAAAGAGGCAAGGGTAGATTTTGCCATACTCTGGCATACTCTCCCTTCCGCCTAGCCCTCCCTACAATTCTAAAGCCCCAAAGAGGCAAGGGTAGATTTTGCCATACTCTGGCATACTCTCCCTTCCGCCTAGCCCTCCCTACAATTCTAAAGCCCCAAAGTGGCAAGGGTAGATTTTGCCATACTCTGGCTCCTTATCAATTGATAATGAATTATTTGTATCTGTCAAAATTTGAGACATTCAGAGACTAAGTGTAAAACTCACAAAGCACCACTTTAGTATGTGATATTATTCAACGTTTGTCCATAACCTTAAAATGATGCCCTTGAGACCCTGATCAGAATGTGTAGGCCTTACATTTTACCTACAATATATTAAGAATTCCCCAGTAAACAAAAACTATGACTAACAACCTAGGTTAAAAGTGTGTCCTTAACTCTTGTGATTGACTAGCTTTAATTTCTAACTTGAAGTTACTGAATATTTTCTGAAAAATAATACTTTTAGTTACTGGGGATGAAAAAGCTGTCGGTCATATGGACCTGTAGAAAACAAAAGTTGTGGGTCCGTGTGGCATCCACTCAACTTCTGGCCTAAGGAGTGAGTGAATTTGGTTTTACGCCGCTTTTAGCAATATTCCAGCGATATCACGGCGGGGGACACCAGAAAATGGGTCTCACACATTGTACCCATGTGGGGAATCGAACCCGGGTCTTCGGCGTCAAGAGCGAACGCTTTAACCACCAGGCTACCCCGCCGCCCCTCGGGCCTAAGGACCGACGTTACTTTAGAATGCTGATATGAACGTATATTGTTCATTTTCTACGCCTTTGGAACTTGTCTCGCTATTTGGGGGGAAAGTGTCAAACATTTACGTTTATTATCTTCAATTTACTCGCCCCGATCGAGCAGCAGTATACTGTAAAGGGTCTGATAAAAATACCGCCCCTCTTCTTACGATAACTTCACTATTTTAGTGTTTATATTAGAGGTAGTACGTTCTAATCTTAGAACCTATGTCAACACACGTCTGGCTAACACAACAGAAGTCTCTGTGCTTGCCAACTGTGAAAAAAGGTCAAGTTGAGTTGAGACCTGACTATCGACCCCCTACGTCAATGTCCGATGTCCATCCACTGGCGCGTACCATTGTGAAGAAAGGGGTAGTAAGTGGGTGGTTCGGGAAATGTAGTACAATGGACTGGTGCACATGCACACGCTCTCTCTAAATGTAACAAGTCAATTGCTTCAACAAAATCTTCAGTCTCACTTATTTGTCTTTAAACGCGTTTTATGATTCAACTTTATGACTCAACTATCTTGGACTACCACTAGTGACTAGCGGGATAAATGCAGCTTTGACCCCCATCACAACATGTGACTTTATCTGTCTACTACTATTGCGAAATCTGTTTCAGGGAGATCGAGCAACGTGACGTGCCTCATGACCCTTACGTGACCCTAGTTCATTCTTGGTAGATAGGGGCGTTCGCTCGTGACGCTGAAAACCCGGTTCGATTACCCACTAGAGTTGAATGTGTGAAACTCTTTTCTGGTAACCCCTGTAGTGATATCGCTGGAATATTGCTAAAAGTGGCGTAAAACCACACTTTCAGTCGACACATCCACATGTAAACTTATTTTTCAGGCTCGTTGACTTGGTTCACACGCCAAACCAGTAGCGGAATCTATGCTCATGCTGTTGATCACTGGATTACAGATAGATTGTACCATTCCCAGTCACTGGACTCTCGATCCGTCTTCAAAACGTTTCCTTTGAATGAATCAGGAGTGCATGAGTTTAGTTTTACATACCGTATGATAACATTCAAGCAATATGGAAGGGTACACCAGAAATGGGCTTCACATATTATACCCATTCGGGGAATCGAAATTGGGTCTTGAGCGTGACCAGCGGACACTTAACCATTACGCCCTAATCTCCCCAACTGATAATGAAGGACACGGTGCCCCATCGATCTGTGTCTGGCACTTGACAAAGTATGCGCTGCTGCAAAACGACTGTTGCACCACACCCCGTGTGCACCACACTGTTTGAACAAAATATTAACTCTGGTTGTAGCTCGTGTTTGTTTAACACGGGGTAGCATGGTCTCACTAATGCACAAAGTAATTACATTTACGTTGCAGACAGAACATGTTCACACAACGTTTACTGTATTCCATTAGGTTTGGAACTCGGGTATATATGACCATAATTGCTTGTATTCCGTTAGGTTTGGAAATCGGTCATGGGATTTTGATTACGATTGCATTTATTCCGTAAGGTTTTAGAACCAGGCAGTTTTGATCTCGTTTCACTGGAACACGGAGGTTGGGTCCAGTTAGGATGGATCTCGTTTGATTGGATCCCGTTAGGCTGGGACCCGTTCGTCCGCAAATTCCCTGTTCCGGATGGTTACCGTTGGGCTAAAAAACGACCCGGGACGCATTAACGAGGTGAGCCTGACATTTACAGTGCATGTATCAGTCATCTGCGCTTCTTCTGTAACAGATTAAACTTTCCAGGTACTAGGTATTTGTTTTACTCATCACAGGTCTGAACAGGCTTTCAGAGTTTTGTTGTGCCAACTTTCAATTTTATCGCTATATTTGAAAGCTTTCACTTTTCATCACTCTTGAACTTTGTCAGGGCTGTTAATTGAAGCTGTGATTTACATGCATCGTGTCTGAAAACGTTTTTTTCTTCAGCGTTGTGTGTCGGTTTTCAGTCCCGTGTGTTTGTCATGGAAGTTTTTCGAGCCATGAAATATACGTTTCTACTTCCTATCGATGGAGTGAGTGAGTTTAGCGTTTAGCATTTTGCAGCAATAACATATCGTGTGACACCAGAAGCGCGTTTCACACATTCTCCGGCGACCGAGCGAACACTCTAACCACTAGGCTACCCCACCGCTCCCTGTTGTAATTCGTTGTATTTAAAGGTTCAGGCAATTAACGTCGGGCATTCTGGACGCTGGTCTTGAATCCACACAGGTTGTCCAGACAGATAACCACATGTCCAGATATTCTGAGGACACCACGAGCCGAGATAGTTATATGTCAATGTCACAACTTGAGAGACAAAAGTAGTCGGTCAAGGACAAACAAACACTACACGCACGGACAACGACATCGCACCCTCCAATCTGTGTCCTTGCATAAGAGCGACTTTCAAGATTGTAGTTTTTGTGGAAGGCGAATAGCACCTTGACCTTTCCTGTTTATTTACCCTTGTGTATTCCATGGATTAGTATTACGACAGGGATTGTGACAGGAGCTTGCATTGCTGAAAATAAAATAGCCTGGGTCCAACAAGCCTACACTGATATCCATATACATATAAAGAAGGAAAGGGATGTAACGCGCACAAAGTTGTCAAACACCCCACTCTCGATTATGGGCGAATTCTCGGTGGGATATTTTGGAGTACACAGCCACAATTCTTACTGAAATAAAGCCAGATAAATTCCCTTTCGAATAAATCCAACTTTATCAAACTCGGTGCACTATGTACCGAGTAACTTCGCTTGAAACTCGGAAAATGACAACTTTTTCATTTGTATGCCAATAACCTGCCTACGAAAATCATCGCCTCTGGAGAAGAAATACCACGTATTTCTATTAAAACACCCGATCGGCGAAAAAACATAACCTTCCCTTAATCGCTAGATATTCCGCTTTCGTTCTACGACCTCTTACGAAATAGGGTATTCCTTTACCTGCAATACACGCATTTATTGTGAAATTAGCGGTATCGAGTGATCGAGTCCACCATGTTTGCCCTTCACATACATAAATAAAAAGAAAAAGAAAAGAAAAAACAAACACGCACGCACTGACACACGCATTGCTATAACTCATATTTGAAGAAGTTATATGCCTCACTAACTCAAGTTAAACACCTAAGGTGTTTCTAAGGTAACAATGTCACGTTTGTTACAACTTTACCCCGTGGACTCCAAATTACGTTGTCACAACGTTGTGGCCTGACGTTGTGATACGTCATTTTGACGTCGCCACAATGTAACGTTATTGGATGCTATATTTTATGTTGTCTTCACTTACATTCAACGTTAATAGTTGAACAGTCTCCCCAGCAGACCAGTATTATGGCATTTGGAAAGGATGGACGTCTAGCGCGAAATGGAAAATGGTGTTATAAGGCAAAATTGTCTTAACATACAAATATTTGGGAGTAATCCGGATATGTATAAATTCAGAAAGCTTCTCTCTTCGATGAGAGGTAACTGAAAATTATGCAAATATTTATTTCAGAATGATGAAATGAGACTCAATTTTATTAACACTAGAAAGATCGACGTAATGTAGATTATGTGTGAAGTCATGTATCACCGTAATATCCACACATGCTCTTTCAGTATATAGTGGGAAGTGACCTCCATGCGAATAAAGATTGCCATACGACTCACTGTTTTTTTTTCTTTTTTAGTTGGGGGTGTCTTTGTTTGACGTTTAACGCTGCATTCAGCAATATTGAAATTATATCACTGACTAAATACTCGAGTCAGTCTGGACCAGACAACCCAGTGATCAACAGTAAGAGCACCACTCTATGCAACTGAGATACGATAACATGTGTTAAGCAAGTAAGTGAGTAAGTACCCGTTCCTCTTGGTTGCCTCGTACGACAAGCTTGGGTATACTGATAAGCGGCCCCAGTGAGGTGAATCTGAACCTAAGGAAATCTAGATTTGCTTCACTTGGGTGAGTGAGTGAATGGGTTTTACGCCGCACTCAGAAATAGTCTAGCTATTCGACAGCGGTGTGTAAATAATCGAGTATGGACCAAACAACCCAGTAATCAATAGCATGGGCATCAATCTACGCAATTAGGATATTATGACCTACAGGGCTCCTGAAAAGGGCTGTATGAGCGCATGTGCGGATAATAAATATGCATCATACGGTATGAAATAATTTAGACAACATAGCAGTCACGCCCCACTGCAATGGTGTGCGGTCGTAGAATCATTTACGGACGTGTTTATTTGAAAAACGTATTGTTATTGCTTGTTGACCTGTTACACAAGCGTAGTAATGATGAGGTGCACATGTGAAACGAAATACACGATTACTGATACTTTAGTAAATTCCATTCAGTACTCCAAATGTACCTTAAGGGTTTAAGTAATCCTATATTGAAAAGTCTGGAGCCCTGGACCTGTCAACCGAGTCAGCGAGCCTGGCATCAAAGCCTATCAAGCATTGGTAACTGAAGGTCAGTTATAAACTCGTGTCCTCACGAGGCCCCCGTGTGTTTGAGCAAGGGAAAAGACACACCCCTACCCGTGTTGTAAATGAATTAATCAGGGGACTATTTCCCCTGAGTTTTCAGACTGAGTAAAAGGGTTATGGGAAATGTTATGGGAATGTTTGCAGCAAGGCGATTTATCACCGGGCCCTAAATTGTTACATTCGAATACAGATCACCTTTGTGCGAAGGAGTCCTTTCGCACGCTCACACCAAAAAGAAAAACGTGACTGTCTCAAGGCGACCATTCCTAAAAGGAAATCTTTAGAATATTGAAGTCACTCATGCAGCTCCTTGATATGCTGGTAAGTAGTCGTTGCCTCGGACTTTTGTGAGGCTTCAGTATTTAAGTTTAATAGTCATTAATGCTCTGATTATTGGACATGACAAAGTAGACTACTTCACAGGGTATGTTTGCCAACAGCAAGGACACGTCCGGTCCAATACCTGGAGATTTACAACACAAACAGCGCTGCAATCGCTTTGTGACGCCGACCCGGGTTGGTTGTACTCTATACGTACAGGAATATTCCGAATGCCAGCATGGAAACCGACTGAACGTCTGTTGTGGCATGTCATCATGTACACAGTATCTGACTCTGACGTTTCAGTGACAGATAAGAAACTTCCATGCAAACGAGAGAAAGAAAAATAAATTCTACAATTCGTTATTCGACTATTCGTGATATCATGAAAAGGATCTTGATCCGTGTGAACAATTACTTTCTACGACCACTGTGACAAGACAGAGACACATTATTTCACATTTATTCAGACCTAAAATGCAATGTAGACACAATTATGTTGTTGTTCACTGGCGTGAATATACATCTTAAACTTAGGAAATGGGACAGTTTTATTAGACTGGACTGATATATTATTAATTATATGCACGATTACTAATCACTATGACAACAATGTCTATGCACGTGGGCAAGTGGCCTCCATATGAATGTGAGATTGGTAATTTTGTCATATTTACTGAACAGCAAAAGAAAAGTTTCGAAAACTGAAGACTGAAACTGTGATTGTGTCTTCTATTTACAAACTTCACAAATAAACTCCACAAAACCCAGTAGCGTTTCTTTTGCTGTGCAGTATACAACCCAGTGTCTTACGCGAGTTGATCATCGGAAAATTTATTCCCCACGTGTATTTGGTGAATTGATGGTGAGAAAAAATCCCTGTTACATGAATTCGTTGGGGGAAAAGTCCGCCGTATCTTAGGTAAATTGGTTAATGGAAAGTTTCGTGTTATAAGTAATTTGGTCAGGGGAAAGTTGGCACTGGAGCTCGAGCTGACGTACAAGAAAACTTCGTTTTGAACGCCGACAACGACAAAATTCTAAATTAAGTTTCAATGTCCAACATGACAAGGCACTTTCAATCATAGTGAAAATATATACAAGTATATTGTTGCTGCCAACTGGAGTGTGTCGGAAATTTAACGATCGGGTGACACAGCTGTAGGGGAAATCTATAGGCCAAAGTGAGTTTCGTTTAGTTTTACACTGCACTCAGCAATATTCCAGCTATATGTCAGCGCTTTGGCGAAATGGATGCCTGACAGGGTTTATAAAGCTCTCGTTAAAAAGGACAGCGTGTTTTGACCTTTGACTTCAACACCAAATAATGGATTCCGTTTGTTCAATTCAGATCTGTATTTTTGTTTCTATCTATAAGTTCGGGCATCTTATGTTCGTACTGCACGGAGTTCGAATTAAGAGACATTTTATACATTTTAACTTTTCTGACATATGCGTATTATATTGAGACGAATTCTGTTTTCTTAATTAACACGTGATTTTCAAAGAATGTTTCAGAACCAACTCAAAGTGACAACGTGAAATGAACTATAGATCCTCGTTATTACGCTATTCCCCAAACGTACCTTTCTTTAACGCGGGCCATTCGTCGAATTCAATCCTCTTGTCTTCAAATGGAACCCCTGCGCATTGCAAGACAAGTCTTGGAATTTCACCCCGACCCCTGACATTGAAGTAGATGTATTTGTACGATGGCATCGTGGAAATTGTCACACTACTAGCAGACGAGCGTTTCCTTTCAGGGTCTGTCGTGGTGTGTCAACTGCTGCAGCGAGGCGACCGGTGTGGCAGAAAGTCACGTGACACGAACCTCCACGTGATGAGAGATTTGGCTCGGTCGCCTAGTTTCGCTATCTCGGAAAGTTTGATAAGATACAGTTCCAATTTACAACTTTATACTGTCAAATGCAACTTTACTCAGCAATGCCAGGCATATGCACTAACGCTAACTGTCAACGCTAACTCACTTTATTCTCATTCCCTTCCGCTGGCACAGGGCTCGATCTCTGCAATGCTTGTAGGTGTAAATAAAGCAAGTCTAGATTCTGTCAAAAACCTATTGTTTTACAAACAAAGCGTTAATGTAACGCAGAAAGGACCTAGATCACTTTCGAAACGAACTACGATTTGGGTTGGTCACCGCAAACTGATTCCTGGTGGAATGAAAATCACGGTCATTGTAGCATACAAGTGCAATGGGCCATGAATACTGAATACGAGCTCACGGCAGCCTGCATTGGGGTAATAATCAAGTTATTTATTAGTTGCAACCCACGACATACTTTCCTGCACCTGTCATAGATCAGAAATGATACCATCAGGGCAGTTGAAAGCATTTTGACAGTTTGGCTGAAGCGCCAAAACTTTAGCAGCATCCTATCGCCCAGAACTCGGCTTCTCTACCCATCCATTCCACGCATTCCTCGGCTTTATTTCATTCTTATTTTAGCTTGTGATATCCGGTCCCCACTTGATTGCAAGCTATAGTGAACACTTTACCTGATACCAGAGACCATATAATAGATTATTATATGGTCTCTGCTGATACCATTGGGGATCAGAGTTAACAGGAATTTTTCCCGTATGTATTTTTAGAAACCGCTTCCACGCTTGATCACTGTTTACCGCCTTGAC
Organism: Haliotis asinina; assembly: GCF_037392515.1. Taxonomy (NCBI): domain Eukaryota; kingdom Metazoa; phylum Mollusca; class Gastropoda; order Lepetellida; family Haliotidae; genus Haliotis; species Haliotis asinina. Next base: position 48,145,964 of record NC_090288.1, on the reverse strand, counting down.
GTTCACCACAGCCTTGTTTCCAGGTGAGAAATAGTTCAGTTTTCTTTATCGTGCATTAAGATTAAGCTATATTACATCAAATGCATTATATTACAGTAGCTTAATTATTTTCTAGAAATATTTTCCAGTTTAAACATTTTCTTCTATTATCATGATTATGTGTGTCATCTCTGGGAAGAATATTTACCCAAATATCGTAGACATCATTCTCTTCCCACAGAGGTTACTTGTCATATCTTCCTACCTACGAATGCGTAGGCATATGTCGTTGGCATTTTGGAACAGGGTTTATGAGAAATATTTATTATATTCCTTGAGTTATGTAAAGTGAAATAGCTCTCTAAAATAATGACATACATGTAGTTGTCAATAGAAAGGAAATCAACGCAGTTCGACCATTGTCTTCATGGCCACCAACAGCGAGTCATTAGCTGCCTATAATTAGTTAGATAAAGTCCGGTTGACCACTGAAGCATGACATTGTGGATGAGGTGCGGGATGCTGCAGAAACACCTGGCCAAATACGCCATGTGACAGTCTGATCAGGGCCTGAGGTTAACTTTAGAGTGCTTTGTGTGAGTCAGAGGACTGGACCCTCGGACAGCGGCTAGGCAGGTTGACTGACCATCGCCTCCCTAAATGCGCCCAGCCCTTGTTACAACATCATGTAGTTGTATACCGATTATATCATGAATAAAGTGTTGTGGACCCACTGATGGACTCCTGCATTTGAAGAGACAGTTATCCCATCAGCAGCCTGGGATACAAGCCAAAAAGCAACTCTCAAAACCCATTTTCTAAAATAAATCTCTAAAAATACATAATTCCCATAACTGGGACTCTGATATGACCACATTAAGAACTTTAGCTATCGACGACAGCAACGTACTTGGAAAATAATCATACAGTTAAATATTATCAAGGCAACCTATCATAAATGGGTATTATTCTATTTCCACAACCCAGTTAAGTGAGTGAAATTCGATCGATTTATGTCGCTCTCAGCAATAACCTAACAAACTGAAACCATTTATGTTTTTCATCTTTGTACTTTCTTTGATTTCTTCAAGATCATAAAATGTATTAACTGACGATCTTCACCTTTATGAACCCAAGGAGCGAAGAGGCGCGCTTGACAGTAAAGCACCTTGATTTGGTACCTAAATGTAGAAACAGAACCATTCCACAGTCAGTGGTCTAACCTCGGCAAAAGGACGCAGTCCAACGTTCGTCAAAGCTGAAAATATACAGTATACAGGACGCAGTTTACACGCTAGTCTAACTAACCATAGTGAACTTTGAGAGGTATTTAGCAGTTGGTGTGCTGAACAATGGGGGCAGTTTTATGGATGTGCAGTTTCTTTACTATAATATAAAGACACTTATCAAGCACGTGATGTACAATACTGCAGGAAACGCTTATATATTCATCCGTAAAGTTTGTTCAGTAAGTTGATTGATGTTTACTTATTAACAATGATGCATGATGAAGCCAAGTGCCCATGTAAGTAACGCAACGTCAGCATTATAATGCGTCTTCAGTCAAAATATTGGAACATGATTTCTGTATATTAGTTATTGTAAATCTCTCATACCTGTTTATGTATAACTTTTTGGTCAAGGGTCGACTTTCTTTTACTTAGTAGTTTATATGTGTCTGTATATGTGTCTGTGTCTGTGTCTGAGTCTGTGTGTGTGTCTGTGTGTGTCGTTGCGATGCACATATATAGTTCCTTTACCAGACAACAGGTTCGATAATGTATATTTTTATCCAACCTTAAGACGATTTATCCAGTCTCACTAGTTAACCGGCTAATATCAAGTTACCATTAAAATGTGCCTTTAATGATATGCAAGCACAAAAGCTGATCAACATTTTCAATAAAATTTCTGAAATAATTTGAGATACGGAGGTACATATATTTATATCCGTGTACGCATGTGTAGTAGCATTCTAAGTAACGTAGTCTCAGTATTATTCGTTACACTCCTCTACTGAGTCTGCTTGTCGTAACAGGGGCCTAACGGGATTGGTTGACACATGTCATCGGCTCCCAATTGCGCAGATCGATGCTCATGTTGTTGGTCACTGGATTGTCTGGTCCAGACTCGATTATTTACAGACCGCCACCAAATAACTGGAATATTGCTGAATGCGGCGCAAAATTAAACTCACTCACCTCTACTGAGTCTAACAAACCCCAGTAGGAGGTCGCGTCAGGTAAATTTGAGCAACCTATGACCGTCCAATCAAACGCGAGACAACCGAACGGACATAACCAATCAGACAACAGTTACTATTTAGGGTTTGGCGGGACTTCCAAAATTTCCCAGTCATTGACACTAATCTCTCGACAAAAGAAAATCCGCATAAAACATGAATACTTGATCTGCAGCACATACGCTTCTTAGGCCGTTCTGATGACATGGTTACCATTAGCCAATATTTCTGCAAGCTGTCATCCTTGAATATTGGCAATAGTGCACGTGCTAGATTCAGCGACTGACTGTTTACTCACGGTTGACATTGCTGTACCCATTCGTAACTACTCTTCTCTTTCCGTGACCTACACGGAGACTCGTACCCCTCTCGTACGCCATTATTGCCAAGAATCGTGGCAAACCAATCAAATCGCGCGTAGTAAAGCGCATTTCAAACCTGAAAATTACGGAACCGTTGGAGTTTGAAACTTCGCTAAACTATACAAAGCACAACTTAAACATAAACTTTGAGCTAAAGGATAACCCACCTTCAACACTGAAACATATATGTAAAGGGAATGACTGTATTGCTGTTTTGCCCACGAGATGAAGGATATTCTTAGAGCAATCTTCGGGCATTCAGAATTATCTTTCCTGGATGAAAGTACTAGACTGTTTTCATTTCCATGCCCGTTTGCGCTCGGACAGAGCCCAGTCGTAAACATGGCCATGAGAAGGGTACGAGACGCCATCCGGCTTGCCGGAATGACTGTGACGAGTAGTTGCGAACGTGTTGTAGTGTGCTCCATGTGCATCACCCGGAAGCGATCGTACGGAGAATAACATTCCGAAACGTTCTGGTACAAACCTTTTCGAGGTAAAAGTTCAAAAGGTATGTGCGAATATCCATTTTCGCGATTTGATAAGCTGTGTTCTGACTGGTCAATCTCAAAGGTTATCTGACGCGCTCTCCTACAAGAATTTGTTAGACTCAGTAGAGGAACGTAACAAATAACATTGAACCTAAGATTCCGTAGACTAGTGTAGTAGATAAAAATGTCGTACTGTTGCATAGTCAGCATACGCAGTCGTTTGAAACCAACAATTCACAATTAGAGAAATAGTTATTTTACATTCGTTAAAAAATCCCCAAACTATAAAAGTTCCTTCCATTCTAGATGGCAAGGAGCAGACAGTTTTTCCAATATGGAGCTCCATGACAAAATGCTATGGTTTCATCTGATCAGCCCTGACCAGATTGTAATTGAAAGACAGTTTTGCCTAATTCGATTTTACAAATATCACATGAAATATCTTCTGTACTTGTAAGTTTCCTTTAGAAATAGAAGTTTTTAGGTATTTGGTTTCAAGGTGGTTGATGATAATACACTAACTTCATGTTCATAAAATATTTAAATAGAAATTGTTACTCATGGTGACACATTAATCGTCTCCGGGTACATGCAGGACCCATGACAGTTACACTGCAGATGATATGTTACCATATTGAATTTGGACTTGATGCTCAAGGTCATAACGAAATATGCTACAAACAAAACGTATGAGAACACCCTAAAAATTGATAGTGGTGTATAAACGTGGCGAGGTCATATGTATCCAGAGGTAAATGCCACCTTTTGGTGCTAAATGGACACATTATACGACATGTGGGGCAACTGATTTAATATTAGTTGAGTTTGAGTGAAATGAAACATTGTCAAAAACGGAAAAATACAAAACAAAACAAAAAAACTAATCATCACTATGTATGATTCAAACACCCAAACAACAGATTAGTGCATGTGGAAGACAGACTTCCCATGCAGCCTGTCTCCATGTCTCCTCAGAGATGTCTCTGGTCTCCTTTAGTAGAAGTTGCATACAGAATTCAAGGCTCACAACTTCCTCACCATGCCACAGATGCTTCTCCGCATGTAAGATTTCCCTGTCACTTTCAGATTCTATTTTTAGATTACAATGATGGTATATATTAGGTCAAAATTGATGCAACTACTGAACGGAATATGTGTGTCTGCTTGTTGTTTACCTGAAACCATTTGTACAGTGTACAGTCAACCTTCCATTAATAAATGAAGCATGGATGCATTAATTATGCTGAATTTATTTTGATCGGGAGGGGTCGGGGTAACCTAGGCCGCTATGTCCCAAGTTCGGCCCAAATTCGGGGGTGAGACGGAACAGTCACGTGGGGAAATATATAGGTGATTCAGATCAGCATGAGGAGTAGACACCGCCCGTACCATGGTGGATGCTTCCGCACTGGCACAAAAGTGACCTTTTGGCACGTACAGAAGCATATGTTACAGCAATGTCAGAAGATTCGAACTCAGATTCGCTCAGAGTCAGGCACCTAATCGTCAGCTCACAAATCCCAAAATTTAAATATAATATGTGTTACATTTGACCACTTCTAAATGGCATATTAGGTATACATAGCTTTCGGCCGTGGGAACCATACCAGTATACACTTATCACAAAGTCAGCAGTCTAGACTACCAGATGTCCGACTTACATTTTAGTGGAATTCGCGGTGGCTGAGCGGGTTAAAGCGGCTGACTTTGTGCGCAGGCGTTTAGGTGCCAGACCCTGAGGGAGTGTCCCGTTTACCCAAGACTTGCCATGGGTATACGTGTGAAGCCTCGTTTGTTTAATTTGTGGGTGTGTGGGAGGGTTATGTGAAATTTTTAACCCGTGAAGATTCGGGTCAGACAACATGATCAAGTGCTCAGACTCGCTGATTTGGTTGACATATATGCCACCATATCCCAACTGCTTAGATCGATGTTCATGCTGTCGAGCACGTGATTTTCTAGCGTTGATTATGTACCGACCGCAACCATATAATAGGGCGGAAGCAGGGAGTATGTTGTTTGCTAACATCAAGCAAACCTTTCGCGCTTTATTTCAAAATGAAATAATTTTGATTGCATCCATTTCTGAAAATGTTCACTATGCACTAGTCAACATATGTTGTATGCCGTTATCTTTAAGATGCACAAGTTGTATGTTTAGCCGCTCCATTAAAATGTAATTTATGCATTCAGAAGTGGCTTTACCTTATCGGAGATTCGGGCACGTAGGAGATTTATTTCCTTTCCGGGTGTCCACTCATAGGTCAGGTAACAAAGCCAGTTAGGCATTTATTTCATCGAATGTATGCGGCATTCAACTGCTCCCCAAATTGTCTTCACTATCCTTGTATAAGCAGAGTAGTGGCTCTTTCTAACCACTAAAGCATATTTATACCGTGAAGCTTTGGAACAATCGTTTATGGTAGACGTGTGGAGAAAATTTGACGCATCAATGACCAAACATATTTGCTTGTTATAAATCAGGTATTATGTTCCTAAGAGTTCATGATGAGGGAATAACTTGTCATATAATTTCAACTTCAAGGAGATCAAAGATGTAAGCAGTCGTAACTCCTGCAAGGGTAGTGAGTGAGTGTAGTGTTACGCCTTTTTTAGCAATATTCCATCAATGGGTTTCACACATTGTACCAATTTGGAGAATCGAACCTCGGTCTCCGATGTGAGAAGCGAACGCTTTAACCACTAGGCCACCTCATCTCGTGTAAGTTCGATAGGTAGTAAAAGCTTTATATTTAGATAGTATTGAGGGCTTGCCTAACTTGTTTCAGCCATAATATGTGTAAGACCGTTTTTCCGATAACGATAGCCCCTGTATTCACAATTGCCTGTTTCTCACAACCATTGCCGCACAAATACTCTAAAATCAATATCTGACTTACTGAACAGTAGTGTAGCATGGGTGAGTAATGTGACTCACACAGTTAGTCACCTGGGCCCCGTTTACCGTTGCATGGAAAGGAGGGGGCGGCCTATATGTTTGCACTGGGTCAGTGGGAGAATACGTTCACTCATGGACATCATAGGTCACGGGTCTTCTCAGGTAACCCGATAACGGACAGTACGAGGTTAAGTATATGTACAGCACAAACTGCCCGCTTCGTCATGATGAAGAAGTTTCCCATTTGCAACTTGTTGTGATTGAGCGATCTTGCATATACAATGTGAATGCCCTCCCCTTACTTGTCAAGTCCCCGTACTCCTAAGATGGAGTGGTCATTGTACCTCTTGATCCCCATCGTTGCAGTGAAAGATCTCAGTGACAGCCTGGTTCCCTGGGTCTGATGCGCCTGCGCTAACGCTCCAGAGCGTTAGCGCAGGCGCATCAGACCCAGGGAACCAGGCTGTCTCATTGACGCCTCACTGATGTCACGCCACGTTGACAATCAAAAGCGCATGAGAGTTATCTACCTTTCATCAGAAGGGAGACTACCCTCGAAAACTTAAATCTATAACATACCACATGTCAAATACATTGCCGAAAACTACCACCCCACCCCCTACCCAAATACCTGGTTGACATGGACGCACAGCAAGGCCTTAGATGTTTTATGTGACATGTATCACTCATTCATGTGATCAAGGTGATGCTGGTATCCTTACAGACCTCACTGTTGACACATCAAAGGTTGTGTTATCACGACATTTACTCTTATCAAGATTCTGTTGATACAATAAAAGAGTGTACTTATAGATGTAACGACAATATCAGTCAGTAGCTAAGAGATTACATCTTCATATCTTCTCGTTTACAATGTAAGGGTGTATAAAGTGTGTCCTTGGTACTACTTATGGAATTGGTACTATACATAGGGTTGAAATGACACGCTGCGTACTGCGAGAGAGAGAGAGAGAGAGAGAGAGAGAGAGAACATAGGAATTATTCTGACTTTTCATACACCATTATGGGCCTAGTAAAAGTTGCTCACTGTAATATACATATGGCAGTATGGAGCTGACTGCTTAAAGACTCACACCCCCCAAACGAGAACGCGTAATCCTTGAAGTAGAAGGAAGGCTAGAAAGAGTTTCCAAGACGCTGTAGACAATCATCAAATTTCACGAGATGGTGGTGTTTATAAAGCAGCACGTACGCTTTTCAAGCCATTCAAAACTCTACACCAAATCTCCCCTCACCATACCAAACTTTCCTTCACCAAACACAATAACACAATAAATTGCAGGTACCAGTCAACCGCGTAAAGAATTAGCTTTGGTTAAACAAAGGCGGTGGTTTGTTTCGGCTCATGAGGTTATAAAATGGATTTTATATGCGCTTTATTATCTTCGTTGTAAATTGACTCGAGGTTTGGGCTCTTCCGAGTATTCATTTGCATGTAGTGTTACAACTTGACTCCGGTCAGTATTTTTTAGATATGTCCGGATAAGCAAGATTCGGCTTTATATATGATTCTATATTTTGGTTCTAAACACATACCGATACCGTTGTCGCTTTGTCAATTCTCCTGTCTCTAAGTGCCAACGTTGAGGCAAACGACCAAATCCAGGGGAATTAACTCTTGAGTGACTATTGTGACAGTTATGCATAGTAATATCGTCTTCACCTTTTATACTTCGGAATGCATTTGATTTTATTTTTTTCCATTTAGAGATCTAGAGAAGAAGACATAAGCTCATTAATTCTGAGTGTATGTTAAAATGTATGTGTTTATTGTATACACGTACCTACCTTTTATCTCGTTTACTTACATCTGACATTAAGATAAACTATGTCGGTCTCTCAGTAATACTCCGCTGCCGTTAGAATATTACAATAAGGAAGACGATTAGTGTCATAAACCCTATATTAAATGTCACATATTAAAGATTATAAATATTTGAGACATATTTATGTGTAAGTTTAGTAACCGTTTAAGTATACAATCTTCGTCAGTTTACGGTGTAGTTTTGTAATGATATACAGAACAGGCTATTGTCGTAAGCTTTCATACATATGCAGGTCGGTCTTATACATCCATGCAAGGGACGTAATGCAAAATGTGTGTCTGTACAAAGACTTCAAAGTAGCCCGGTGAGCTCAGTAGCAGATTTGTCGTCGTGATTTATTGCGAGTGAGTGTGATGTTACACCGTACGCGTTTCTAGCAATATCCCAGCAATATCACGGAACTGACAAAAGAAATGTGCTTCACACATTGTACTTATGTGGGGATTCGTATGCGGGCCTTCGACGAGCATATTGCGTGACGAGCAAACGCTTTAGAATAACCGCTTGGGTACCCGCTGCCCCTCGTGATTTACAGCATCGATAACTCTACAAGTAATATTATACCTTATCTTAGGAGAGGGGTAGCCAAGTGGTTAAAGCGAAGACCCGGGTTCGATTCCCCACATGGGTACAATGTGTGAAGCCAATTTTCTGGTGTCCCCCGCCGTGATATTGCTGGAATATTGCTAAAAAGCGGCTTAAAACTAAACTCACTCACTCACTATCTTAGGAGATGTGAATTAAAATGAGCTTCTTTTCATCAACAGCAATTGGCTAAGGGAGGTAACTCTAAGCGACTAAGAAATACACCCATGACGACATACTCCGTGTCGACCCGTGAAGATCCCGGTTAGAACTGATCTTCAGTAACCCATGCTTGTCGTAACAGGTGGCTAACGGGATGGGAAGGTCAGGCTCCCTTACATAGGTCACATATGTCATCGTATCCCAAAGACGTAGAACGATACTTATGATGTTGTCCACTGGATTGTCTGATTAAGACTCGATTATTTACAATTCGGCACCATAAAGCTGGAATTACATTCGGAACAGCCAGTACTGCGAACAGCCAGTACTGTGAACTTTAGCTGCACCGCAGTGTTCACTCATGCTCTAGCGGCTTTCAAATTTTGAAACTTCAAACTGACCTGTGTGAAATCTTTTGATCTAGATAGATTGCTAGATGTTTCCACTTTATTGAAGGATTTTTAAAATCAACTATACTGACCTACAAAGGAAAGTACACATCAGGTGGTAAATATTTTCAAAAGTGCTTTGATTGTGACTTACAAAACACAAAGAGAGGTCATTGCCTTAAAAATAATCTCAAGGCACAAGTGTGTAGTTTCTTTTGCACCTCGGTTTATATTCCCTTGCCTGATGACTCCGTTATATGTTCTGTTCGAGATATGGTGATGAAATACTATCATCCATCCCGTACCGAATTAATCGGGCCTGATTTTATTTGAATTTAATGCTGTGGTATAAAAACTCTTATCTGACTTTCACATTTTCAATGCGGGTAATTGGTTTCCCATGCCGAGGGCTAAGGAATGCCACCCAACTCCTGTATGTCATTAAATATGCATTATTTGAGAAAAAAATGCGATCGTTCCCACCTATACACACAGGATGGGCGTTGTCCACCAGGACCTATGTACGGCTATGTTTGTGTTATATACTGACAGCAAAAGAAACGCAATTCTGGCTTTCTGTCGAGGTTTCATTTTCTTTTCTGATTATGATGGAATCGTATTCTGTATTTTGTTTAGAAACTCCTTCATGAAATTAAATACTATAAAAGTCAAAATCATCCGCGAAAATTGAAAAAAATCATCCAAAATCCACTGTGCTGCGTCTGTTTGGTTTTTTTTAGTTTTTTTGCGTGCTAGAAATCTGTAATCGTGGGTTCGAATCCCAGATTTGTTTAAAAGTGTGCCGTCACTTGAACCGTTTCTCCAGGTTTTCATCGCAATTTGGGAGCATCGACTTCAGAACTGGGACACAATGACATGTGTTAGCCAAGTCAAATCTTGACTGTCCGATCCTGTTCGTGGCGTCTTTCGAGAAGCTTGGCTTGCTGAAGACCAATTCTGTTTCAGATAGAATTGAACTCTGGAATATAAAACGTTAGTGCAAAAGAATGTAGTAGAATATTTTTTTCTATCCTCAGAAATACTCAGAAATATTCCTTAGGTAAAAGAGTAAAATAGCTGTGAAAATAATATACCAGTGCTCACACCAGATACATACATACTGAACACCAAAAGAAACGCAACCCTAGCTTTTTTGCCATGTTTCTAAGTAAGAGACATAAAAATAAAAGCTTACTTTTATGAAATTTCATCTTTTCTAAAATTGTGCATGTTTAGCTGTTCACTTTGTGTGTCTTGCTCTACCGGCAGCGCCCACCACTCACGCAGGTTACCCCTGAAATGTTTCTATGTATAACAGTACTCCTGACATGCGATGACGACTTGAACTGTTCTCAAATTTGATTTTTTTTTTATTTAACCGCCCCTCGTTCCTACAACAGGTTGTAAAAACAGTGGAAGCTGCCCAAACCATTATCTGTTCAGTCCAGCAAGTGAATTAACAGTAGCATAAAATCTCAGTCCTGTCCGTGACTTGCACCTTTATTATCAGCTGTACAATCCGGCACATTGTCGAAACCGGGTTGTTTCTTCAGTCCCAATTAGTGCCGTTTTAGACAGCTTCCACTGCAGTAATATGCAACAGGGTAAATGTTTTAGCAAAATACGCCTACTCAGTGAAGACTGGAGTTACAAAGGATTTTGCAACCACATGGCCACTATCATCTTATAAATGTTATATTTCAAAAGGAAAGCGTAATCCTTTGTATTTTCTGCGATATGTATTTTTTATGTAACCAAAGTGCATGAAAAATGACAAATGCTGGCTTCAGTTCATATTGTATGAAATATTCACCCCTATTTTCAATACAGAAGTGACGTCAGCATCACGTGAACACTTCTTGCCAGGTAGGTCTTCATTCAGGTTTAGAAAGTGGGGGAAGTATGACATGGCCAAGTCTGAGGAGTGATGTTCAATGGGATCACAGCCACAGTCATGCATTGCAACAGTGTAGATAGACTAACGTGTAAGTCTCTGAAATTACTTTTCTGATTGTAGCAAATAAACCTGTTTAAATTGAAAAGAAACCCAAGGGAGACCAGAAAGAACCTGAGGAAATTTAGACTTGCTTCATTTAGGACTTTAGCACTGCAGGGAAGGTCCATCCTCGATATCTCCAAGGTATACGTTCTGCTAAATCTCGACAATACCCTGGATGCATCTACGGTTCGATGGAATTATTACCTCCCTTGACCGGCTTTTCATCCAATTGGATGTCTACGCTGGGAAGTTGAGCGTACCAATCACAGCTCACATTCCTTTTTATATCTAACTTATTAAACCTGACAAACATGAATATTAATGATGCTGAGGTACTCAGAAAGAGACAGAAGGAGTTGCTGCATATCTTGTAAAATTGTCGGACCTGTCAATTTGTATGATTTTCCGAAAATCTGAGGCGCTGCCAACAAACCATCGCAGCTGCATCCGCTATCTTTGTTGGCACTGACAAGCTCGGTTGTAACAGCGGCGTACGTAGCTGATTGGCTACTGTGAGAATGCGGGGCCAGCAAAGGGAGGTAATAAAATTACGGTAGATGCATTCAGGGTGTAGTGGAGATTTCTCGGAACGCATACCCTGGAGATATCTAGGATGTGGCAAGGCAAGGAATTAATGTGGTTCAGGAACTGAGACAGGCCACCATGGAGACAACATACTTGCATCTAGGTGGTCAGCCCTAGTGGACTAACAGACCTTTAGCAAGCACATCCGCATGGCCATTCTCAAAAAGAAGAGTAGCATTAATGGTTTGAGCGATTCCACCGGGATTCCTTTAAAATCCAGTAAACCCAAAACCACATTTTGTTGGTTGTTTTGACTTCTTTGACTGTCCATGCAGGAAGCAAATGCAATGTACGTCTCAATGGTTCCTACTATGCTGATCTACATTCGTGATGCTGCCCGTCGGATTATTGGAAAAACGACGTAAAACTAGACTCATTCACTCACTCACTCACTCCGTAGACACAAACGATTATCACTGATCCGGGGATTGTAATGCCAATTTCTGCTGAACATTGTTTTTATTTCAGGGATTCCTGACCATAAATGGTGGACCTTTATTACACAGTGAGAAATATATACGACGCATTAAGAATCAAACGACCATGCCATTCCTGCCACACATTAAATGACACCTGACACATTTCAAGTGAATATGATTTTACGCCGCATTCAACACTACTTCAGCACATACGGCCGACAGCAACAACCTATATCGCTTTACATACTAGTCTTTACCACACAGCACTTGGCAAAGACAAAAGAAATGCAAAAGGTCCTTTCCTTACCTTGACACTTACATGGAATTCGTATTACCGTAAAACGTGACGTTTTTATCTGAAACTGTGAAAAAGCGAATACATGACAAGCAGATAAATAGGAATGGAACAAAATGGTTGGCAAGTGACACGCACAGGGTGAAGGCCAAGGGCCCCAACAAGAACGTATGTAAAACTGTGGTGTGCCTGACCTCGTTTGTAAACGTAAACGTGTTCTGTCAAACCTTGTTAATCCGAACAGGACTCCATTTCCAGTAAAGAAATCCTCGTAAACGTTTAAACCGTAAAGGGAGACTAAACGGCGAGTAATAGTTCGATGTTTCACGTCTCTGTCTTACAGGCAAGATGCCAGATTATACGGAATCGGATAATAGAGGTGACACGGTATTGGAGTATTGTACGGTATATATAATGCAATCAGATGAGAAGAAATGCTAGCTCATTCTAATATGCTGAATTCGGCCAATTCTCCTATTGATAATAAAACTGGAATTCAATGAATATTTACCAATTCGTCTTTAAGTTAAAGTCGTTGGAACTTTCCCTTAAAGGGAATGCATTAGAATATATGCATTAAAATTCTATAAGACATTTACAAGTAGAACATATGGATGTTATGACATTCAGGGAATAAATATTTCCAATTTAAATTCTGAACAGTATGTACTTTTAATTATATTTTTAAGAATGAATATTGTAGGAATAGTATTTGGAAAAGTATATATTATTACATTTACTATTCATAGATGGAAATATGCGGGAAAGTTACGTGGGTATTCATTAATATTTTACGAAGTTGAATTCTTTACATTTACTATTCGACGGAACGAAAGACTTTCTGGAAGTATAGTCTGTGATGGGGGCCCTGAAACAAATATGCAGAGGGAAAAACTTATAAAGGATCACATGAAAGGACAAGTGTGCCTTTATTCTTCCCCGGTTTCTTCACTAGCTTTGTATTGCATAGCTTGTGAAAAAACACTGAAAAAGAAATAAGGGAACGCTTGTGCTTTCATGCGATCCCTTATTTTTTCCCTCAGTGTATCCATACCTATGCAAGTCAAGAATATGGGGCAAGTCTAGATTACCACAGTCTCTGAAAATGAAGGCTTCTTTGCATAATATTCAACTATTAAATTTTAGGAGCTTTGATTTCTGTGAAATATGTTCATTTCAGAGACTAATGTTAGTGAGGGAAGGATTGTAAGGGTGTTTTAGAACTAAACATTTGAACCCAAATATACTTGGACTTAAAGCGGCGGAATGACACGTGTCTCGCTCTTCCGCGAATTCGGCTTCAGCGACAGCCTACACCTGAACGACGATCGATAAGTCATTGGCCCTTGCACCGAGTGACCCCAAATCTGTTGTTCCTCGCCATGACTCGCCGAGGCTGTCGACATTCAGATCAATATTGAGCGTTGGGATGATGTTACACTTGCCCTTAATATGCATGCTACACGTTTATTAATACGTAATGCATATTTGAAATTTAGTTATTATTATATGTGTTTTATTTGTGTCAATATCGTATCTTCGCAGAGATTCATTTGATGACAGTTAAATGGATGTCCTGTTTAGTTGGGTAAAGTGCATATTTTCTGTATTATCAATGCTTTGAGATAGCTTAGGAAATGGTTAGGCGAGGAGATAGGTACATTAAGGAAACATGGCAAGAATACTGTGATTCGTTTATTGATATTACAGCTTGTTCTATTCACTAAATGTTTTCAAAATATTAAGAAGATGATAAATGTGTGATAGTTATCAGTAAAGCAAATATTTCGTCTACGATTAAACAAACAAAAACGATGTATGTTTATAAATATTTCGCTAAAGAAATATATGAAATAAGCCATATAGACAATGATGGCGACAGTTATAATCTGCACCAGTGGATCTGGGTGTGGGGCAATAGACAAGTTGTCTGTCATCCTGTGGTGAAATTGACCAACGTGTTACAAATCACAATATCTCTTTGTGTGATTGGCAGATTTATTGACAACATTTGGGGGAAGTTTATAATCTCTTTTCATCAATGAGACCAACTGGTCGATGCAAATCGCATTGTTTATTGCAGTGCGATATTATACATATCAAAGAGTGGTACGTACTTAGCTACACGTACTGAAATATACATGAGGATTTAGAGAACTGTTTAAACACCATGTCTGAAAAAACTGCGGTCCATGTGTAGAGTGTGTTTAATCTATTGCATGACAATATTTATCAACAGAGTATTCGTTTGATAACAGTGTTTATCTTCTGTATAAACGTACTTGGTGATCCATGTGAATGTAGGACAACGCGAAAACCTACAGACTCATATTTCATGACGAATATAAGTTTAGTGGTAAACTGGCAGGAGTACCCGTCCCATGGTTAAAACTCACTCACTCACTCACTCACTCACTCACTCACTTCGCGTTCAACCATTTTCACCTTGATGCCGCCCAGGCAATCGCCTGCTTACTCATTAACACAACCACTCTTTAAAAAATTCCAACTTAAGCTAAAACAACCCAAACAAAACACAAACAACATCCCAAAAAATAAATAAATAAAAAATTTAAAAAAAATAAATAAATAAAAAAAATAATAAAAAAATAGAATAAATAAATAAATAAATGAAATGAAAAACAAAAAAGAACCCCAATTCTATCTCTTCCTTTACATTGAACTGCAAAATATACACATTTCAAGACTGTGTTGTATTGTGGTCATGAGCTGTTCACGGAGAGATATTTTCAGCATATAAAAAGCTTTCATGTTTTCATGTGACAATTGTCCTAAAACTGTACCTACTGTGATAACATTTCCACGGGACTTCCCCTCGTTGATCAACCGTTTGTTACCCTTACTGCTCATTAATATGTAACTAGGGGCGACGTGATCGGTTGGAGAATGACGTTAATGGGACACAAATGTGTAGAACAGATACACAGCAAGTACAACGTTCTTTGTATGCTGAACAAACCGGGATAAATGCCAGGGCCGTTTAAACCCCCCATTTAATAAGATCTCTTCAATACGGAAACCCAAAATTCAGGACAGTATCTTCTAGGGATTTCTATGTGTATATACTTTGAACACTCCTTGTATGTTGGACAAAACGGGGAACATATCAGACAAGCCTCAGTTAAAATAATCCAGACTCTTTTTATCTGGAAACCCCCGATTCCGGACAATTGTTTAAGGGGATTTCTATATATAAATATGCTGCACGCTACTTGTATGTTGAGCATAACGAGAAAATGTCAGGCAAGTTTTAAAAAAGCAGATCTCTTCTGTCTGGAAGCTCCTAATTATAATTTCGTACAGTTATTTCAGGGGATTGTCAAATATTAATATGAGACACTCTAGTTGTATGTTGAGCATAACGTGAAGATGTCAAGCAGGCTTAAACCCTCAGTTAATCCAGACTCCGTCTTTCTGGAAACACCTTATACATACATAAAATGCCAAGCAAGATTAGAAAACCTCATTTTGTTCAAACCTCTCCTGTTTGGAACCCCCCAATTCAGGATAGTTGCGTCAGTGGAGTTCTATATATAGGTATGTTACACGCTAGTTGTACAATAACGGGGGAATGTCTGGCTAGCCTCAATTAATGCAGACCCCCTCTATCTGGGATCCCCTAATTCAACTGTATACATATGTCACACGCTAGTTGTATGTTGAACAGAACGGGGAAATGTTAGGATAGTTCGAAAGAACGCATTAAATTCAGATTCCTTTGCTATGGAACCCCCAATTTCAGGACCATTACTTCAGGGGATTTCTATGTTTCTATGTGCTGAAAGTTTCCCAACCTACGATTCTCTAATTCCGGCTGATTACACGGAATACTTACAACTGAGGTGTTAGACTTCTATAGTTTATATTATAATACCATCAATTTATCACAAATCTGTGTAAGGTAATATACTCTTAAAAAAAGTAGGGGAATCTGAACTTTCAATTTGGATGGGAAGTGTAACCATTAACAAACGTTTCAAGCACAGACATCCTACGTACGTACCACCATTTCCCTGTATTACCACCCCTAAACACAACGCATGATATGCGCAGTAGCCCCATACACGTATATGCATGGGGTCCTATTCTTGATTTTGACGGTTTTCCAGGTCGAGAAATCACTTAGAATATTAATTTTGACACTCATCTAGCATCACACATTTGTTAGTGTTTGTTTCTAGTCGTTTGTTTTAAAATGAAAATCGTACACATGCAAATTGCAAGCCATACACCAATCATCTTTCAAAAGCGACAGTACATACCGAGAAGCCAAATATCTATAGTTGAAAGGAAGAGCAAGTGGTGACACACTCGCACAACAATCAAGATTATCATATCAACATTGATAAATCTCCTAAATATTTTTAATCGTAGATAAAAAATGAAGTTCCCCTACTTTTTTAAAGAGTATATATGGCGATAAACATCTCTATTCTTGTCAGTCCATATCTTGTTTGCTGCTGCTGCTGCTGCTGTTATTGCTGCTGTTGTTGCTGCTGCTAAGAGGAAAGATGACGACGATGTTTATTAGAAGGAATGTTACTTTGATGTTGCTGCTGTTGATGATGATCAAGATGATGACCATGTTGACAATGACGACAGTGGTGTTTATGATTAATCTTAATATGATAATGATGATGATGATGATGATGATGATGACGATGATGATGATGATGATGATGACGATGATGATGATGATGATGACGATGATGATGATGATGATGATGACGATGATGATGATTATGATGATGATGATGATGATGATGATGATGATGATGATGATGATGATGACGACGATATCAGTGAGTATGGTTTGACGTGTGTGGGGGATACCAGAAATGATCTTCACGCATTGTACCCATACGGAAGCTCGAACCCGTGTGATTGGCGTGACGAGCCAACGCTTTAACTACTAGGCTACACCACCGCCCTGACGACGATAACAATGTTGATTACGAGGAACAAAATTTTGATGTCGATGTTAATATTGACGTCAATAATATATACCTCAAGTAACAAAGACCTACGCAGGTGTTACGTCGACAGATGTGGGATGCAGGAGTCGTTGTATGCAGAGCTGCATACGTCCCACCACCACAACCCCCACCACACCTAACCCCAAAGCACACACCTGAGATCCCCCTGCCCAAGATGTCGTCATCTCAACAATTACACCTGTAAACAATTTCACTGGTCAAAACGAATTACAGTAATTTCATTTGGTCCGAATAAATGAGGACAATGCATGAAGTGAGCGAGTGAGTATGGTGTTACGCAGCAATTAGCAATATTTCACCAATACCAAGGTGATTCGAACCTAGGTCATTCGACGTGACGACGGACGTATGCTTTAACCACTTAGCTACCCCACCGCCCCCCGATATTAAAGATCCCCGCACTGTCATGATAGAGTTCCATTGAGATCGATACTTAAAATATGGGCGCTGGATAGGTAAGTGGTTAGAGTTTTCGTTCATCATGCCGACGACCCAGGTTCGATTCCCCATATGAGTGAAACCAATATCTGATGTTCCTCACTATGCTATTATCGAATTATTGTTAAAAGCGGAGGAAAACAATACCGACTCACTGTTTTACAAGGAAATATGAAATAAGTATATGTATAGAACAGTTTAAGATGGGTTGTGTTTGAGAGATATTAGGTTCAATCTCAATTGCTTTACGTAAAGGCACTTTTGAAAACCTCGGAAGAGATTTTCCAAAATAATGATTCATTTTGAATAAAATCATTAATATTTGCCGTTCGGGTGCACGGCTTGATGTAATCTGACGCAATGTTCGCATCAATTCTGGTACTCTGTAATCAACAAGTTTACTTAAACTGATGTGTTTAAATCAGTTAAATGGTGAGCAACAGCCACGACATGACGCATCCCTTTTTCAGGTGATGATGTTGTGAACTCCTATTCCATTAGCTTGATTAGTCAAACACGCATGACTGGATTAAAAGGGGATAAGGTGCGCGAAATGCGAGTAGCTTACGAAACGAAGCCGATGGCACGTGAATGTAGACCCCCCGCAGGGTCTGGATTGCACGTGCACATTCATCACCCTAGCAACGGGAGGAGGGGGCAGATGCGGTAAAAATGAGGTGTGAGAGGCGGATGCCGAGAGTGTATATCTACAAATGTCTGACTGCTGAGAGACCACATTCAGCAGCGCGATGAAAATGTCAATAGTCCGTTTACCAGATACATGCATTGTGCAGTTTAATACACACGTGTGTTGACTTGGCGCGATATAGGCAACCGCCTTGAGACTCCATTCACAATTCCAGCATTCACTAAACCAAGAGAGAGAGAAGGGGAGAGTGGGAGATAGAGAGACGAATAGAGAGAACCAAATGACCCCGTAACGGCGGTCAGTTGAGCTCGAACCAAACAGAAGTGAAAAGTGGGAGGCGGGCAGTGTGTTGTCAAGCCCAACCGGAAGCTACGATATGGATGGCAAGGTTAAGGAGGTGAGAGGACCAGCGGACTGTCCAACCGGACTCAGAGCTGACCGCCACACCGCTTTCGATTAGTTGGAACGTGACGTAAGCAGACCACGCTCCACTACAAGCGGCCTGAGCCCCGAGGATAGGATCTTGACTGTAGCGGAGCGGGTGGGCCGCGATACATAGTTCAGGGTAGCGAGCGCCCGACACCAAACGCCTAGCGAGGGGGACGGTCGCTCGACGGTGTACCGTGAGCTCGGAAAAGCAGGGAGGGGCAGGTCGGCAAAAGGCATGGCCTGTTATAGACTTATATATTTCAACGTGAGAGGGAGGGCGGAATTGACTCGTCTGTGCTTTGCAGCCGCAGGGGTCAACTTTGACGATGTGAGAGTCCCCAATAATGAATGGGCAGCAATGAAATCGAGTAAGTATTTTATTTTTTTACTACAATCTCCGTCCGTTTTTCTCAAAATTAAGGTGTTTACTACTGTTTATTGTTATTTCTCTTTTTATCACCTGGAAAAATTCGCCGTGCATTGCAAAGCCGGTATGAGTGGACGCCGCGATGTCATACAGGGGTCACAGGGTGCAAGTAAACGATCCCACTGATCGCGCTGAGGGGACATGAGACGTTTGAAACTGGGGACGATCACAAGTGTGTTATACGACCCCGGAGTCAGTCACGCATCGTCGGCCATCAATAACGTCCAAAATGAGCTTACTAACACTCTCCCATTGTCGATACAACGATGTGTAGTGTTAACCTCTAAGGTCCGTTCTGCGGAAAATATTTCCTCCCTTGTCTGTCTCTCACAATGAAATATGATATATTCTTTTCAGGATTTTTGTCGTTGAAAAGTAGTGTTTAGTTATCGAAGCGGGCGCAAACGAATAACCCCCGTTCATCCTATTCACCGTCAAAAGATCCCTTCTTCGGCCTTGAGTGTAATATCAGCCATTTATTATTTTGGGAGGGAATTGTGTGTTGCTTGAGATTTACAGACTCATGCGTACGTTTCGGCGTTGTCATTGAAAGTTGAAAGTTGGAAAGTTGCAAAACCTTTCACTACCTGTTCACAATACTCTGTGAACATTAAATTGAAATATGCCATTCAAGTATCGTCAGTACTCAGGAGGCTTAGACTATTTATCATCTTATATAGAACAAGGTTTTCTATCTATCAGGTCCCTATGTGACATTATTGTACCAGAAGTTTGTCAATCGAATGGTCACGAGTGGGAGTCAAAATGTGCAATGATAATGTTTTTAATGTATTCTCTGAACACTAAATTGAAATATGCCTTTCAAGTATCGTCCATATTAGGGAGGCTTAACTAGTAAGCATCTTACATGTAACTAGGCTTTCTTTTATCCAACAAGTCTAGGTGTGACATTTTTAGTCACGAGTCTTACTGGAAGACAAATTGTGCAATAAAAATGTTTTTCTTTTTTTGCGATATGTAAAATAGTTATGAAACGTAAAGATGAGGATTTGCCAGTATGGAAATGAACGCTACAGTCACCCTCTCTCTCTCTCCCTCCCTCTCTCTCTCCACATACATACATACATACGTACGTACATACATACATACATACATACATACATACATACATACATACATACATACATACATACATACATACATACATACATACATACATACATACATACATACATACATACATGACGTTTAAACATGGCACTTTTTGTTTCCACGACTGGTGCTCGGCATAGGGGGTTAAGCAGAAATTGATAACCTGGGAGAACACTGTGTTTGAGTATTGTATCAACGATAAACAGTGACACTGCATCTCATTAGGTTAGAACTATAGAACGAGACAGCCACGCACGCACACATACACGTGGCTGTGCAAGTGCAACAATCTGGAACGCTATGTTAATCCAGTTTAACTTGACCTCTGCCGTAAAACGATACAGTGCTGTCATCCCGCGGAGAGCATTGCACTGTCAGGCGTTCATTTCGAGTCGTAATCTTTTGTTTGATCTTTCAATAAGAGGAAATGCCTCAAATATTTCCTGCTACCGTTTAGCTATGACTATATTGCTCACCATTTATTATACCGTAAATCACCCCGTTTAGTTCCACGTTTGCGCGTCCGTCGTGATCTGCATATATATGGTGCGTTTATACGCTTGATGGTTTTAATGTCGCGTTTATTCAATAATTAATGTGTTTCATGATGGTATTTACGGTGTAATGATGTATTTATCTGTCTTGTTATAAAATAACGCAAACATTTCGATCGCGTTTTAGATATAACAAAATAATCCGTTAAAGTTTATTATTTTTTTTTTGGGTTTTGCTGGTTTTCATTTTAGCCGATGGTTATGTAGAAAGTGAGTGAGTGTACTTTTACGCCGCTTTTAACAATATACCAGGAATATCACGACGGGGGACACCAGAAATGGTCTTCACACATTGTAACCATGCAGGGAATCGAACCCGGGTCTTCGGCGTGGTCAGCAAACGCTTTAGCCTCCCGGCCACCCCGCCGTCTCGTCTATCCCACCGCCCCAGCTGCGTAGATATTCTCAGAACTTGCTGTCTCTCTTCCGATCTGTATTTTGACTGAGGCAAGGAGGTCTTGTTTGACCCACTGTTTTCATTCAACTCTCGGGGCGGTGGAGCAGTCTATTGGTTAGGTCGTTCGCTCATCATGCTGAAGACCCAGGTTCGATTCACCACACGGGTACAATTTGTGAAGTCCGTTCCTGCTGTCCCCTACTGTGCACGTGATATTGATGGAATATTGTTAAAAGCGGCGTAAAACCAAACTCGCCCATTCAGTCCTTCAACTGTCGACGAAGACTAATTTCGTAATTCCACGTGGTACAATGTGTGACGTGTTTAAGTGACGCAATAATACGAGGATACTGCTCAGTGTGACATTAAAACTTTCAGCTCCATCACCAGTTGAGGAGTGACTAAACAAATCCGATTTTAGCACCATATGCGTGGGGAACAGCACAAATAATACTCCACACATTGCTCCCACAAGGGGAATCGAACCCAGGTCTTCGTCGTGACAAGCCATCGCTTTTTAACTACTGGCTTCCCCCCACCGGTTAGGATTGCCAGGTAGCTGTCATGACTGGTTGTCATAGACCGTAGGAGTGAGTATGGCATTACGCCGCTTTTAGCAATATTCCCGCAACATCTGAGCGTGGGACACCAGAAATGGCCTTCACACATTGTACCCATATGGGGAATTCCGGGTCTTCCGCGTGGCGCGCGAACGCTATAACATCTAGGGAACCCAAACCCCCCGTAGAACGATATCAGAGGAAGGGATATTGGAGATCTATACTCTCCCAAACATCTTGGCTATTTTGTCTCACCAAATCATCAGGATTTTGTATGTATGTAGATATATATATATATATATATATATATATATATATATATATATATATATATATATATATATATATATATATATATATATATATATAGATATATATGTCAATAACTATTCTTGTGGAGGAGCCCATATCAGGGCGAGTATCATAATCATAGGCTTGCTTAGAGCAGTATTGTGCCTTGTCTGGATTCAAACCTACATATCGGTTGTGATGAACGAAAGCCTTAACCACAAGGCTAACTCGCCGGCTCAGCACCGATTGGTGCTATTCTATTAATGTCGGTATTTGAGGTACCATCTGAGACCAATAAATGGTGTTGACATGTAACAGATTTATGGCAATATAACATAGTGGGCAGAACGTAGCGCGGTGGTCAGGTTTTCGCTTATTGCGCTGAAAGCCTGGGTTCGAATCCCTACATGGCCCAAAGTGAGTGGCCGTGTGATAATTAAGGACGACCTTTCAAAAATCACTGATATTGATGTATAACATGGGGTCATTCTTGGGTGAGATGTTATACAGTACGATAGACCTACTTTCCTTGGATGTAACATGATCTATGTTATCCTCCATAGTTGAGGGGCCGTGGGATACCTAGTTTTCAAAGCGTTCGCTTGTCACGCTGAAGATCCGGGTTCGATGTCCCAGATGGGCACAATGTGTGAGGCCGGTTTCTGGTATATTGCTAAAATAGGCGTAAAACTGAACTCACTCATTCCTAGTAATTTCATGTGCCAAGAATACTAACAAGAAGTAGAATCTTTTTATGTGTTTTGGTATGACAAACTGACCGGCACTTGAGACAGATGGTCTTTCCATTACACCATGTGTATGATCAAATTAAGAAATGGTAGTGAATGAGTGAGTTATTGAATAAATGACTGAATGAATTATTACGAGAGAAGTGGCGTAAAAACATGGCCACTCACTCACTGAACCGAAACCACTCACTCACTCACTCACTCACTCTTTGTCCGCATCGCACTCCCTCTATGTTTGACATCATCTTGTTAACTGCGGATAACATCCAGTTAACTGCGGATAACATGCAGTTAACTGCGGATAACATCCAGTTAACTGCGGATAACATGCGGTTAACTGCGGATAACATGCAGTTAACTGCGGATAACATGCAGTTAACTGCGGATAACATCTAGTTACTTGCAATTGATGT